>NC_057798.1:649444520-649487197 GCF_018294505.1 Triticum aestivum | reverse complement strand
AGCAAGCCAGCTTTGACTCTTGGCTAGGCTAACCTATGAGACTCCAACTTGAAATGGTTTTGCGTACACGAGTCCACTACTCACCACTTCAATACACTACCGAGGATCCACCTCCGTCTTCCTACGGAAGAGCCATCCTCGGCACTCACACTTATCTTGAGGCTTTTAGTAGTTTCCATTTACTTGTCTATGAACTGTATAGGCAACCAAGTAGTCCTTTACCGCGGACGCGGCTATTCGAATAGATCATGATAACCCTGCAGGGGTGTACTTCTTCATACACGCTCTCACCACTTACCGTCGTTTACACGACATGTACTCGGCAACCTTCAAGCGGAAGCCCAACGTGGGTGTCGGCCACGACCTACCTAATCACCTAAGCCTCCAGTCCAGGTTTATCGCCTATCCAGGTTCCATCCGCAGGGAGTCCGGCCGAGGTTTCCCATACGGCCCCGAACTATGTGAATAGGGTTCCCGAGATACCTAACGGGTATTCGGTACACCCGGCCACGTACCTACCGCATCACAGCCCACCCCTACGGTCAGCGCTGTCCACGGCCTCCAGTAGGCTACAAACACCAGAAACTACTTGCAACTCCTGGACGGAGAACTAGGGTGAATAAGAAGCCGAGAGGGTCCATTGGTTTCGGGCCCAATGCATGGTAGTAGCTGATTCTTAAATCACACATACAGATCTCAGTGCTTAAGGTCGGCTTCAATGAAACAACCCACCATGTACTCCTACATGGCCTCTCATCGATACCTTTACCAATTTGTGTTCACCACACCACTCTTATTACCGACATAATCATTTCACTCTAGCTCATCACCCAGATGAACCAGACCTGACACGACTCTAAGCATAGCAGGCATAGCAAGGTAGGAACAACACATACATATGGCTCAATCAACTCCTACACATGCTAGTGGGTTTCATCTAGTTACTGTGGCAATGACATGTCATGCAGAGGAAGTGGGTTCAACTACCGTGGCACACAGCAGTTTGAAACGCGTTGTCTTAATGCAGTAAAAGAGAGCAGGAGCGAGAACATGGGATTGTATCGATATGATCAAATGGTTGGTTGCTTGCCTGATGATTCGATGCACTGATACGGTTCTTCGTTAGGGTAATCACGGTACTCCTCGGAGGCAGAACCTGCCGCAAAGAACACCGATACACAACCATCACCAAACAATGTGCAACAATATGATGCATGCATGAAACATGGCAATATGAGTGTGTTGGGCTAATGCAACTAAGACCAGAAGGGTTTGAACCAATTTGAATCAAAGATTCAAATTTCAAACTCAAACATGGCCCTTAAAGTGTTTTTCCTTGTTCTGTATTAAACATCAGGTTAACTTGTTTAATCATGCATGAAAATAGTACAGATGGATAGATTGGATTTTTCTGATCATTTTTCATATATAATTTGTCTGATTTGGAGTTACAGAATAAAAGTTATGAATTTTTAAAGTTTAAACTACATTCTGGAATTTTCCTATATTAGATTAATTCCAGAAAATCAATTATTGCGTCAGCCTGGCGTCAGTGTGACGTCAGCAGGTCAACGGGACACGTCCGGGTCAAACCTGACAGTGGGTCCCGCGTGTCAGTGTGATTAGATTAATTAAAGTTTAATTAAAACTAAACCTGTTTAATTAACAGGGCTGGGCCCCACCTGTCATTGACTCAGGGGAGTCAACCAGGGCCCACCCGTGGTCAAACCCGGGTCGGCTGCACCGGCATTTAGCCGCCGGCGATCCCGACGCGGCGGCGGAAGTGATTTTTGCCGTTCCGGCAACCAAACGAGCCGTGGAGGCCACCGGAGAGGAGCTGGGGTCGAGCCGCAGCTCTTGGTGGAGTCCGTTGGGGTCGGGGTGGCCGGAGTTGGCGCCGGCGACGACTTTGGCGGCCACCGGGGTTCGGCCGAAGTCGAACTTGACGCTAGAGGGGTCGGTGAGGCGCGGGGAGTAGCTAGTTAGGTGCTACGTGACGCGGTGAGTATGATGGACACCGTGGAGTGGCCGGAGGGTGACCGGGAGCACGTCGGCGACGAGCTCCACGGCGGTGGGTGCGGTTGAGCTCCGGGAGGTCGCTACACGGCTCGGGAGCAAGAAAAGAAGGGGGGAAGATGGCTAAGCTCACAGTGAGTGCGACGAAGCCCTTGGTGCGGCCGGGGATGGACCGGAGCGACGACGGTGTTGAAGGGGATCTCCGGCGACGGCGGTTCGGGCGAGGTCGGTGCGGTGGACTCGGGCGTTGCAAGCGCTCGGGGCTCGGCTTGCTCGATGGAGTGGACAGCGGCAGAGCTCCTGGACACGATGAGAGGACGCACGGGCGGCGGGGAGCGCGGCTACGACGCAGGCACGACGGCGGTAGCGTCGGCCATGGCTGGGGCGCGCGAGGGGGAGGAGCTGGAGAGGAGAGGGGGTGTCTGGGGGGTTCGGGGGAGCGAGGGAGGCCGATCCACGACGTCACCGGGCGAGGGGAGCGGCGAGGCGGCGAGCAGGTGCGTGGCGCGCGCTGCGGTCGCCGTCGGGCACCTGCCTGCCTGCCTGGCCGGCAAGCAGCTCGGTGGAGCGGCGCTGGGCTGGGCCGGCAGGTGGGCCGGGAGCAGGCGTCAGGTAAGTTTTTTCCATTTTCTTTCTGTTTTCTGTTTTTTTAATACTTCTGCAACTTTGTTGAATTAAATAAAATACTTAGGCAACTCCTAAAATCACCAAACTACTCCTGGTCCATAGTTGGATTATTTCCAACATGAAACATTTTAGTTTGGAGATATTTGAGCATTTAAATATTTTATATAATTTTAAATGCCCAAATTCAAATATTTATGATTTAATTCAAAACCATAAGATGGCCTAGGAAAATGTGCATCACTTTTGGCAGAGGTTCTGAACCAAGACAAAAATGATGGGCATTTTAGAAGGGCATTTCAGGTTCATTGAAAAAGTTTTTAGTAAACCCTAATTGGTTTCAGAGGGGACTGGGGGTTCTGTCATCCCCATTTCAGGTTTCTGATGAAAGAGTAAACATGATGCAACACTCTAATGCATGGCTAACTAGGGTGTGACAACTCACCCCCACTCAAAAGAATCTCGTCCCGAGATTTGGGTTCCTCCGGAAAGAAGGCGGGATACTCAAGTCGAAGACGATCCTCCCTTTCCCAAGTTGCTTCATCCTCAGAATGGTGCGACCATTGTACTTTGAGAAACTTGATATTATGACGTCGAGTGGTACGCTCGGCCTGATCGAGGATACGAATGGGGTACTCTCGATATGTGAGATTATCTTGGGGATCAAGCGTTTCGTGGTCCACTCCACGGATAGGATCCGAGAAGCAACGCCTGAGTTGAGAAACGTGGAAGACATCATGGACTCTGGAGAGGTGCGGAGGTAGTTCCAACTAGTAGGCAACTTCTCCTCGTTTAGCGAGAATGCGAAAAGGTCCAATGTAACAGGAGCCAATTTTCCTTTGATACCGAAACGATGGGTTCCCTTCAGAGGGGTAACCCGAAGGTAAGCCTTCTCGTCAACCTCGAAAGTCATAGCCTTATGTTTTCGGTCATATTGACTCTTCTGACGAGATTGGGCTGTTTTCAACTTTTCACGAACGATGCGAACTTGCTCTTCTGCTTCCTGAATCATATCCGGGCCAAAGAATTGTCTTTCCCCGGTCTCTGACTAGTTGAGGGGTGTTCGACACCGTCGTCCATAGAGAACTTCAAAAGGGGCTTTACCCAAGCTAGATTGATAGCTGTTGTTGTAAGCGAATTCGGCAAATGTAAGGTACTTCTCCCAATCCATTCCGAATGAGATAACAGAGGCTCGAAGCATGTCCTCTAGAATCTGGTTGACGCGTTCCACTTGACCACTCGATTGAGGGTGAAAAGCGGTGCTAAAGGAAAGGCGGGTTCCCATAGCATTTTGGAAACTTTCCCAAAATCGAGAGGTGAAAAGACTTCCTCTATCCGAGTTAATTTCCAAGGGAACACCATGGAGAGACACTATTCGGGAGATGTATAAGTCTGCCAGCTGACTAGCGGTTATACTCTCGCGAACAGGTAAGAAATGGGCCACTTTGGAAAGACGATCAACAACGACGAAGATAGCATTATTCCCCCTTTTGGTCCTGGGAAAACCGGTAATGAAGTCCATACCAATTTTATCCCATTTCCATTCAGGAATAGCTAAGGGTTGAAGGGTGCCAGCAGGCCGTTGATGCTCTGCTTTTACACGACGGCAGACGTCGCAATTAGCAATATACTGGGCAATTTCTCTCTTCATCCTAGTCCACCAGAACCTCTGGCGTAGGTCCTGATACATCTTAGTACTACCGGGATGAATGGTGAGAGGAGATTCATGAGCCTCCTTAAGGATCAATCGCCTCAGGTTTCGCACTTTGGGAACCACTAGTCGATTCCCGAAGTATACGACCCCTTGATCATTAATAGAGAAACAATTCACAACTCCTTTCTTGATGTTTCTCTTGATGCGGGAAATTCCCGGATCTACCTTCTGTGCTTTGATGATCTGATCCGTAAGGGTAGGTTTCGCCACCAAGGTGGAAAGAAAACCTTGAGGAACAATGTGAAGGTTAAGCTTCTGAAATTCCTCATGGAGAAGCGGTTGACTTTGTTGTAGCATTAGGTTGTTACAATAAGATTTACGACTTAGCGCATCAGCCATGACGTTGGCTTTCCCTGGGGTGTAAGTTATTCCTAAGTCGAAATCTGTGATCAACTCAACCCAACGTCTTTGCCTGAGATTCAAATCCGATTGGGTGAAAATGTACTTCAGACTTTGGTGATCAGTGAATATTTCGCAACGGTTACCGAGGAGGTAATGTCGCGAGGTCTTAAGTGCATAGACCACGGCTGCAAGCTCTAGATCATGGGTAGGATAATTCTCCTCATGTGGGTGCAATTGCCGTGAAGCGTAAGCAACTACGTGTCGATCTTGCATGAGAATGCAACCTAGTCCTTGTCGCGAGGCATCGCAGTAGATAACAAAGTCCTTGGAGAAGTCTGGCGGTACCAGTACGGGAGCAGAAGTCAGGCGTCTTTTCAGTTCCTGAAAGCTGTGCTCACATTGTGGAGTCCATTCGAACTTTTTATCTTTCTTGAGGAGTTCGGTTAGAGGTTTAGCAACTTTGGAGAAGTTTTCGACAGAGCGACGATAATAGCTCGCTAAGCCCAGAAAACTCCGAACTTGCTTGACCGATTCAGGTGGAGTCCAATTAAGGACGGCTTGAACTCGCTCAGGGTTAACAGCAATACCTTTACCAGATATTACATGACCCAGATAGGTCACTTCTGACAACCAAAATTCGCATTTAGAGAATTTGGCATAAAGGCGATGCTCTCCAAGTTTCTTCAACACTAGCCTTAGATGTTCGGCATGTTCTTCCTCGTTCTTGGAGTAGATGAGTATATCATCGAGATAAACCACGACGAATTTATCCAAATACTCCATGAAGATTGAGTTCATTAACCGAGAAAAGGTGGCTGGAGCGTTGGTTAAACCGAAGGACATGACGGTGTACTCGTATTGGCCATAACGAGTAACAAAGGCCGTTTTAGGAATGTCCCCATTTCTGATTTTGATTTGATGGTAGCCCAACCTCAAATCCATCTTGGAGAAGACTGAGGATCCAGCGAGCTGATCATACAGGTCGTTGATCCTGGGGAGCGGATATTTGTTCTTGATTGTGACCAAATTGACAGGTCGATAATCTACAACCATCCGGTCCGTACCATCCTTCTTCTTGACGAAGAGGATGGGGCAAGCCCACGGAGATGAACTAGGTCGGATGAAACCCTTTTTCAAGGACTCATCGAGTTGTTTCTTAAGCTCGGCTAGTTCTAGTGGTGCCATCTTATAGGGTCTTCTAGCAATCGGAATGGTTCCTGGAATGAGGTCTATTACGAACTCAACATCCCTGTCAGGTGGAACACCTGGCAATTCCTCTGGGAAGACATCCGGGAAGTCACGGACTACCGGAACATCCTCAAGGTCTGGCAAAGGGCTGGCGTTAAGAGAATATAATTGTCGCTTGGCTAATCGGGTCAAGACATTGACTATCTTCCCCGAAGGATGGGTGAGTTGAACAGTCCTAGAGAAGCAATCAATTTTAGCATGATGAGCTGACATCCAGTCCATACCCAAGATGATATTAATATCTGAAGATTTGAGAGCTATCAAAGATGCAAGGAAAACAAGTCTGTCGACTTGGATTTCATTTCCATAACTTACCCTGGAGGTTTGCCATCTAGAACCAGGAGTAGAAATTTCCATAGTGGATGGCATGTCACAAAATGCGGTGTTATGCAAACGAGCATAGTTCTCGGATATAAATGAATGAGAGGCTCCGGTATCGAAAAGAACAGATGCCGGGTGGCAATTAACAAGGAGCGTACCGAGAACGACGTTGGGATCCTCTTGAGCTTCTTCGGCAGAGATACAGTTGACATGGCCACGTGTAGCGGTGGCCGGCTTGGCGTGGAACACTTTCCCTGTCGGCTTGCCACGGCCAACAGTTTTAGTAGATTGGTTGGGGTTGGTCTGGGGACACTCACGCATATAGTGGCCAGATTCCCCACACTTGAAACAAGTCACGGAACTGGTACGTGGAGGAGCATTGTTGGTTGGACCCCCATAGGGCTTGGCTGGTGCAGACTGTTGAATGGGGCGAGGCGCCTGGAAGGATGGCCTCGGTGTGAACCTGGGTGGCAGGGCGGTGTTAGGCACCCATACGCGGCGCTTCTGAGGACCAGCACCGGATGAGGAGCCCATGTCACGGCCATGCTTGCGTGTTGCGTCATAATCAGTCTGACCAGTCTCAGCACTGATGGCCTTGTTAACAAGTTTCTGAAAGGATGTGCACTCATGCAGACGGAGGTCGCGGCGAAGCTCAGGACTAAGCCCCTTACGGAACCTTGCTTGCTTCTTGGCATCAGTAGAAACTTCCTCAGTTGCATATCGTGCGAGGTTACCGAACTCCCTGCTGTAAGCATCCACAGAGAGTCGGCCCTGAGTGAAACTGCAAAATTCCTCTCGTTTACGATCCATGAGACCCTCCGGAATGTGATGTTCACGGAAAGCCTCGCTGAATTCAGCCCAAGTAGGGACATGGCCCGCTGGGCGCATAGCTCCATAATTCTCCCACCATAGACTGGCGGGGCCTTCAAGATGATATGCAGCAAAGGTGACCTTGTCAGCCTCAGCTACTAGCGCGGAACGCAGCTTGTGAGAGATACTGCGAAGCCAGTCATCAGCGTCGAGAGGCTCGATGGAGTGGTGGAACGTGGGTGGATGTAACTTGATAAAATCACTGAGTGACACCACGTTAGTCCTCCGATGGTGTGCTGTGTTCTGTTCAATACGCTCCAACAAACGGTTGGTCTCCCGCTTGTTTCTTTCGGCTTCCATCATAACCTCGGCTAGGGAAGGAGGATGAGGCAGATTTGCATTCCTGACTTCACTGCCTTCGGCCTGCTCTTGAGGAGCAGGGTTAGTGCGCGTGTTGACCATCCTAGGTAAACAAGACAATGATTTAGTCAGAATGATAAAATTCCGACATAGGATACAAAATGTAAGGAATAACTCGGAATGCAAGATGATCATCCGTATGACATGGTAGATACAGAAACTGCTTCTTTATTCCATCGTCATACACACCATACAGGGTTTAGTACAAGACCAAACAAGGTACTATTACGGTGAAAAGAGGATTACATCTCATCGGAGGCATTCCCAGCTCCTATACATTATTTTTCTACACCTCCGGAAGGCGATACAGCTAGGTCATATCCCACGAGTCACGCAGGACGATAGACGACACAGCTAACACGAACTAGTGATACTACCACTAACTCAGACCGATCCGTAGTAGTCCTCGTAGAAGTCACCTCCATAGCCTGGAAGCTCAACATGATCATCCGGAAACAGACGATCTCGCGGAGTTTGTGGACCATAGGGGCTAGGATGAGGTCTTGGACCAACAGACGGTGGCCTGCGGGGACCGCGAGGTGGGGTGATGCCTCCTACATCACGCCATCCCATCACGTCTGGCAGAGCAGATCTCACAGGATAGAGATCGCGCATATCCGAATATCCAGCTTGCACCGCCGGTGCAAACCGAGTCAACGTGGCCCAATGGTCAGCACGGGTATTGAAGAGCTCTAGCCTCAAGGCCCGATTTTCACGGTCCTTATCCTCGAGCATCTCAGCAGTGGTGCGGGTCCGTGAATCCTCCTGAGTGGGGTCAGCATAGATAGCCTGGAGATACCCTTGTGCTCCCGGAAGTGATCCTGGCATATACCGGAAATCAGAGTCCCGAAATAGGCCAGACCTGACTCGCATGATGGTCATCATAGAGTAGGCGGCGTCCTGCACAGCCATCTCAATAGTAACCCCGAGTCCATAGGAGCAGTGAAGGGGCTCGGTGGATCCAGGATAAAATGGAAATATCCTGACAGTGCACAGATACTGGCTTTGATTAAAGTCCCGAAATTGCTCTTCGACCGTGTACTCAGGATACCAACGGTATCCAGCCTCAGTCATTACCCTGACCAACATGGCAGTATGGCCGGGTACATCTAGGCATCGAGTCAGGCGAACCACTTGATTGAGGTCGCGAGTGGCCATCTGAAAGCACATCCATAATGCAAAGGCATTAGAATTTCTAGCAAAATTTCGGCAGCATAACAGCTGTAAATGCTCAAGAAGGATTTTGAGACATTTGACAAAGGATTTCATACACACTCAACATCATCATATCAAAGTTCTGAGTCCATCCTAACAACATAATGTGGTAGTAGAACTGAACTAGGCTTGTATCCATCAAACCTATAAGGTACTACTGATTAGTAACACGTGATCCTGATAGAGAGAATAGATCCTAATTCCTCAACCCCCGGTGGAAGAATAGACTGACTCAGATCAGAATGTCATAAGATAAAGGAGTAAAAAGAGCCTTACGTTCCACCCACAAACAATTCCCCTACATATAACTAAAGAATTTCTAGACTCAACATCGACCAGTTTGGCTTGGAGAACCTACAGGCAGTCCGGCTCTGATGCCAACGCTGTCAGGACCCCGACTCGATGTCACATCGATCTAGCCTGTAACACCTCATATCACTTTGCGGCCTCACGCACGGTATCCCCACGGGTGTCGCCTTACCTTTGCCCGGGACCGTTTGCGCCTTTTGGCTCACGTATATGATAGTGTCGCTAGCATCCATATGATAAGGAGCCCGGGCTGACATGACTAGTCGTAAACCCAAAGTGGCACAGACTTACAGGGACAGGCATCCATGACCCAGCTTCGAACGTGTCGGTCATCAGCAAGTGGGTCCGGGCTGTAGCACTGGGCTAGCAGGACTCCGGTAAACCGGGCTGTAGCGGGCTAACAGGACTCCGGTACTCAATGCGTGACATTTCCCCGAAGGGACAGACACAGAACGAAGAAGGACACATGCCGGCCAGCCTAAGTGTTCCGGAGTAGTAGCAAGCTACCATGGCTCAGTGGTAACACTAGGAGACATTTCCCGATAAGAGAGGCTACCAAGGATAAACAACTAGATAGTCAGATCCCACACATACCAAGCATTTCAATCATACACACAATATGCTCAATATGTGCAAATACAACAAGGCATCACAACATGACTTTATGACACAAGTACTTTATTTAAGGCTCAGAGAGCCATACATAACATACACAAAGGTACGGGTCACACGACCCAGCATTCAAGTCATACAGTCATACAAACCAGCAGCGGAAGTAGCTTGTCTGGGTACAGACAACTAGTAAAATAAAAGAGGCTTGGAAAGCCTAGCTATACTACGTGGTCCCTCACAAGCTCAGGATCACCACCTGGGCCTTAGCCTACTCATTGATGTCAACGTCTACGTAGAACCCATCAGAAGGGGTTGCAGCGTCTTCTGTAAAAATGTAGATTATAGCAACATGAGTACAAAGGTACTCAGCAAGACTTACATCAGATCCTACATACATGCATATTATCAAGAAGGGTTGGTGGAGTTGTTGTAGCAAGCCAGCTTTGACTCTTGGCTAGGCTAACCTATGAGACTCCAACTTGAAATGGTTTTGCGTACACGAGTCCACTACTCACCACTTCAATACACTACCGAGGATCCACCTCCGTCTTCCTACGGAAGAGCCATCCTCGGCACTCACACTTATCTTGAGGCTTTTAGTAGTTTCCATTTACTTGTCTATGAACTGTATAGGCAACCAAGTAGTCCTTTACCGCGGACGCGGCTATTCGAATAGATCATGATAACCCTGCAGGGGTGTACTTCTTCATACACGCTCTCACCACTTACCGTCGTTTACACGACATGTACTCGGCAACCTTCAAGCGGAAGCCCAACGTGGGTGTCGGCCACGACCTACCTAATCACCTAAGCCTCCAGTCCAGGTTTATCGCCTATCCAGGTTCCATCCGCAGGGAGTCCGGCCGAGGTTTCCCATACGGCCCCGAACTATGTGAATAGGGTTCCCGAGATACCTAACGGGTATTCGGTACACCCGGCCACGTACCTACCGCATCACAGCCCACCCCTACGGTCAGCGCTGTCCACGGCCTCCAGTAGGCTACAAACACCAGAAACTACTTGCAACTCCTGGACGGAGAACTAGGGTGAATAAGAAGCCGAGAGGGTCAATTGGTTTCGGGCCCAATGCATGGTAGTAGCTGATTCTTAAATCACACATACAGATCTCAGTGCTTAAGGTCGGCTTCAATGAAACAACCCACCATGTACTCCTACATGGCCTCTCATCGATACCTTTACCAATTTGTGTTCACCACACCACTCTTATTACCGACATAATCATTTCACTCTAGCTCATCACCCAGATGAACCAGACCTGACACGACTCTAAGCATAGCAGGCATAGCAAGGTAGGAACAACACATACATATGGCTCAATCAACTCCTACACATGCTAGTGGGTTTCATCTAGTTACTGTGGCAATGACAGGTCATGCAGAGGAAGTGGGTTCAACTACCGTGGCACACAGCAGTTTGAAACGCGTTGTCTTAATGCAGTAAAAGAGAGCAGGAGCGAGAACATGGGATTGTATCGATATGATCAAATGGTTGGTTGCTTGCCTGATGGTTCGATGCACTGATACGGTTCTTCGTTAGGGTAATCACGGTACTCCTCGGAGGCAGAACCTGCCGCAAAGAACACTGATACACAACCATCACCAAACAATGTGCAACAATATGATGCATGCATGAAACATGGCAATATGAGTGTGTTGGGCTAATGCAACTAAGACCAGAAGGGTTTGAACCAATTTGAATCAAAGATTCAAATTTCAAACTCAAACATGGCCCTTAAAGTGTTTTTCCTTGTTCTGTATTAAACATCAGGTTAACTTGTTTAATCATGCATGAAAATAGTACAGATGGATAGATTGGATTTTTCTGATCATTTTTCATATATAATTTGTCTGATTTGGAGTTACAGAATAAAAGTTATGAATTTTTAAAGTTTAAACTATATTCTGGAATTTTCCTATATTAGATTAATTCCAGAAAATCAATTATTGCGTCAGCCTGGCGTCAGTGTGACGTCAGCAGGTCAACGGGACACGTCCGGGTCAAACCTGACAGTGGGTCCCGCGTGTCAGTGTGATTAGATTAATTAAAGTTTAATTAAAACTAAACCTGTTTAATTAACAGGGCTGGGCCCCACCTGTCATTGACTCAGGGGAGTCAACCAGGGCCCACCCGTGGTCAAACCCGGGTCGGCTGCACCGGCGTTTAGCCGCCGGCGAGCCCGACGCGGCGGTGGAAGTGATTTTTGCCGTTCCGGCAACCAAACGAGCCGCGGAGGCCACCGGAGAGGAGCTGGGGTCGAGCCGCAGCTCTTGGTGGAGTCCGTTGGGGTCGGGGTGGCCGGAGTTGGCGTCGGCGACGACTTTGGCGGCCACCGGGGTTCGGCCGAAGTCGAACTTGACGCTAGAGGGGTCGGTGAGGCGCGGGGAGTAGCTAGTTAGGTGCTACGTGACGCGGTGAGTATGATGGACACCGTGGAGTGGCCGGAGGGTGACCGGGAGCACGTCGGCGACGAGCTCCACGGCGGTGGGTGCGGTTGAGCTCCGGGAGGTCGCTACATAGCTCGGGAGCAAGAAAAGAAGGGGGGAAGATGGCTAAGCTCACAGTGAGTGCGACGAAGCCCTTGGTGCGGCCGGGGATGGACCGGAGCGACGACGGCGTTGAAGGGGATCTCCGGTGACGGCGGTTCGGGCGAGGTCGGTGCGGTGGACTCGGGCATTGCGAGCGCTCGGGGCTCGGCTTGCTCGATGGAGTGGACAGCGGCGGAGCTCCTGGACACGATGAGAGGACGCACGGGCGGCAGGGAGCGCGGCTACGACGCAGGCACGGCGGCGGTAGCGTCGGCCATGGCTGGGGCGCGCGAGGGGAAGGAGCTGGAGAGGAGAGGAGGTGTCTGGGGGGTTCGGGGGAGCGAGGGAGGCCGATCCACGACGTCACCGGGCGAGGGGAGCGGCGAGGCGGCGAGCAGGTGCGTGGCGCGCGCTGCGGTCGCCGTCGGGCACCTGCCTGCCTGCCTGGCCGGCAAGCAGCTCGCTGGAGCGGCGCTGGGCTGGGCCGGCAGGTGGGCCGGGAGCAGGCGTCAGGTAAGTTTTTTCCATTTTCTTTCTGTTTTCTGTTTTTTTAATACTTCTGCAACTTTGTTGAATTAAATAAAATACTTAGGCAACTCCTAAAATCACCAAACTACTCCTGGTCCATAGTTGGATTATTTCCAACATGAAACATTTTAGTTTGGAGATATTTGAGCATTTAAATATTTTATATAATTTTAAATGCCCAAATTCAAATATTTATGATTTAATTCAAAACCCTAAGATGGCCTAGGAAAATGTGCATCACTTTTGGCAGAGGTTCTGAACCAAGACAAAAATGATGGGCATTTTAGAAGGGCATTTCAGGTTCATTGAAAAAGTTTTTAGTAAACCCTAATTGGTTTCAGAGGGGACTGGGGGTTCTGTCATCCCCATTTCAGGTTTCTGATGAAAGAGTAAACATGATGCAACACTCTAATGCATGGCTAACTAGGGTGTGACATCTTTTATATGATTGAATTATCTTTGCAAGTCTCTTCGAATTATTAGTTTGGTTTGGCCTACTAGATTGATCTTTCTTGGCATGGGAGAAGTGCTTAGCTTTGGGTTCAATCTTGCGGTGTTCTGACCCAGTGACAGAAAGGGTTGCAAGACACGTATTGTATTGTTGCCATCGAGGATAAAAAGATGAGGTTTATATCATATTGCTTGAGTTTAT
This sequence comes from Triticum aestivum, assembly GCF_018294505.1. Lineage (NCBI taxonomy): Eukaryota > Viridiplantae > Streptophyta > Magnoliopsida > Poales > Poaceae > Triticum > Triticum aestivum. The sequence continues at coordinate 649,473,840 of NC_057798.1, read as the reverse complement.
CCCTCTACATCATGTCATCTTGCTTAATGCGTTACTCTGTTCTTATGAACTTAATACTCTAGATGCATGCTAGATAGCGGTCGGTGTGTGGAGTAATAGTAGTAGATGCAGGCAGGAGTCGATCTACTTGTTGCGGACGTGATGCCTATATACATGATCATGCCTATATAACCTCATAATTATTCACTTTTCTATCAATTGCTCGACAGTAATTTGTTCACCCACCATAATACTGATGCTCTTGAGAGAAGCCTCTAGTGAAACCTATGGCCCCCGGGTCTATCTCTTATCATATTTGCTTCCAATCTACTTATATTTGCATCTTTATTTTTTGCATCTATATTATAAAATACCAAAAATATATTTATCTTATCATATTATATCTATCAGATCTCACTTTCGCAAGTGGCCGTGAAGGGATTGACAACCCCTTTATTGTGTTGGTTGTGAGTTCTTTGTTTGTTTGTGTAGGTTCGTGGGACTTGTTGAGGAGCCTCCTACTGGATTGATACCTTGGTTCTTAAAAACTGAGGGAAATACTTACGCTACTATTGCTGCATCACCCTTTCCTCTTCAAGGAAAACCAACGCAAGCTCAAGACATAGCAGTATCCACTATGTTCTGAGATTGATGTTGCTATAACTTTGCTATGCTTAATGCTTGTCACTAGGGCATGAGTGCCATGATTTCAGATCTGATCCTATTATGTTTTCATGAATATATGTGAGTTCTTAATCCTATCTTGCAAGTTGTAGACACCTACTACGTGTTATGATCCACATACCCCAAGTTGACAATAATTGGGATTCTTTCCGATAATTACTGTAGTTTGAGGAGTTCATGTATTCACTAAGTGCTAATGCTTTATTTCAGTTCTCTACTAAAAGGAGGCCTTAATATCCCTTAGTTTCCTTATGGACCCCGCTGCCACGAGAGGGTAGGACAAAAGATGTCATGCAAGTTCTTTTCCGTAAGCACGTATGACTATATACAGAATACATGCCTACATTACATTAATGAATTGGAGCTAGTTCTGTGTCACCCTAGGTTATGACTGTTGCATGATGAATGCCATCCGACATAATTATCCATCACATATCCAATGCGTACGAGCTTTTCACATATTGATCTTTGGTAAGTTACTTTTGCCGTGCTATTGTTACAATCACTACAAACTTGCTATTGCTACTGTTACCATCGTTACCGTTACTTCCATACTACTTTGCTACTAAAAACTTTGCTGCAGATATTAAGTCTTTCAGATGTGGTTGAATTGACAACTCAACTGCTAATACTCATGAATATTCTTTGGCTCCCCTTGTGTCGAATCAATAAATTTGGGTTGAATACTCTACCCTCGAAAACGGTTGCGATCCCCTATACTTGTGGGTTATCAAGACCTTTTTCTGGCATTGTTGTCGGGGACCATAGCTCTATTTGCTGAGTCACTTGGGATTTATATTTGTTGATCACTATGAAGAATCTGAAAGATACCAAAACCAAGAGTTTTCCCTCTAGGACGAGGGGAGGTAAGGAACTGCCATCACACTCTGCACTTGATTGACCTTCTGTTTTGAGTAAGCTTGCGACACCATGATACGTCTCCGTCATATCTACTTTTCCTAACGCTTTTACTCTTGCTTTGGACTCTAATTTGCATGATTTGAATGAAACTAACCCGGACTGGCGATGTTTTCAGCAGAACTACCATGGTGTTGTTTTTGTGCAGAAATAAAACTTCTTGGATTGGAACGAAGCTTTGCAAGGATCTTTTATATAATAAAAGAGAATTACTAGAGCCAAGAACCACCAGAGGGGGGCCCATGGGTGAGCACAACCCACCAGCCCCCCCCCCCCAGGCGCGCCTAGGTGGGTTGTGCCCACCTGGTGTCCCTGCAGACCCTGAATCTAATTCCATAAATACCTATTTTCTAGAAAAAATCAAGGAGAAAAAATTGTCGCATTTCACGAGACGGAGCCACTGTCGCCTCCTGTTCTTCATCGTTTGGGGCTCCGGAGAGGGAGATCTTCGATCTTTGTCATCACCAACCCTTCTCCATCGCCAATTCCATGATGCTCCCCACCAGGAGTGAGTAATTCCATCGTAGGCTCACAGGTCGGTGAGGAGTTGGATGAGATTCATCATGTAATCAAGTTAGTTTTGTTAGGGCTTGATCCCTAGTATCCACTATGTTCTGAGATTGATGTTGATATGACTTTGCTATGCTTAATGCTTGTCGCTTTGGGCCCGGGTGCCATGATTTTAGATCTGAACCGTTTATGTTATCACCATTATATCTATGTTCTAGATCTGATCTTGCAAGTTATATTTACCTATTACGTGTTATGATTCGTAAACCCCGGAGTGACAGTAGTCGGGATACTTTCCGGTGATGACCATAGTTTGAGGAGTTCATGTATTCACTATGTGTTAATGCTTTGTTCCAGTTCTCTATTAAAAGGAGGCCTTACTATCCCTCAGTTTCCAATAGGACCCCGCTGCCACAGGAGGGTAGGACAAAAGATGTCATGCAAGTTCTTTCCATAAGCATGTATGACTATTTACGGAATACATGCCTACATTATATTTATGAACTGGAGCTAGTGTTGTATCACCCTAGGTTATGACTATTATATGATGAATATCATCCAACGAATTCACCGATCCAATGCCTACGAATTTCTCTTATATTGTTCTTGCTAAGTTACTATTATTATTGCTACTGTCACAACTACTATAAAATCATTGCTATCACAATTACTATTACCACTGCTATCAAAATTATCATATTACTGTGCTACTAATCATATTGCTGCGGATAATTAATCTCTAGGTGTGGTTGAATTGACAACTTAGCCGCTAATACTTGCAAATATTCTTTGGCTCCCCTTGTGTCGAATCTATAAATTTGCGTTGAATACTCTACCCTTGAAAATTGTTGCGATCCCCTATACTTGTGGGTTAGCACACCACCACCTGCTAGAAATCCTGATATGTCGCGAGTAATACATGATGCTACTTCTGCTATGAATGATACTTATGATGATGCTAGTGCTTTGCTTGCTAAGACTGTGCCACTAGGAGAATTTCTTGATGAACAACTTGCTAGAGCTAAAGAAAATGAGATTACGGAAACTGATAAAATTATTGAAACTAAAGATTATGATTCTCCTCCTAGATATGAATTGCCTGATATACTTGAGGGTTATGTTATGAATGGAGAGGTAGCTAGAGACTTTCTTGCTTGTAAGGATAGAGATGATCTTAAGAAATTATTATGCAAGTGTAAAGAAAAATCTTTGAATGCTAGAATGAAATACGATCCTAAGTTTGCTACTTCACATATCTTTATTACTAATAAGGATTATGAATTCTTTGTTGATCCCGAGTTAATTTGGTTGAATCTGATCCTGTCCATGGTTATGGATCTAAAACTGTTGTGGCACATCTTACTAAACTGAATGATATAGCCACCCTATTTGCTCATGAGGAAAAAATTTGCTACTATTATATTCTTAAGTTGTTTTCTTTCTCGTTAAAGGGTGATGCTAAGACATGGTATAATTCTCTTGCTCCTAGTTGTGTGCGTAGTCCCTAGGATATGATATATTAATTATCTGAAAAGTATTTTCCAGCTCATAGGAAACAAGCTGCTTTACAGGAAATATTTAACTTTGTGCAAATTGAAGAAGAGAGTCTCCCACAAGCTTGGGGGAGGCTTCTCCAATTACTTAATGATTTGCCTGATCATCCTCTCAAGAAAAATGAAATACTTGATATCTTTTATAATGGACTAACTAATGCTTCTAGGGACCACCTAGATAGTTGTGTTGGTTGTGTTGTCAAGGAACAAACTATTGAACAAGCTTAAGAATTATTGAATAATATATTGAGTAATAATAATGATTGGACTCTTCCCGAACCACCTCCTAAGCCAACTCCAAATAAGAGAGGTATTCTATTTCTCAGTCCTGAAGATATGCAAGAGGCAAAGAAATCTATGAAAGAAAAAAGTATTAACGCTGAAGATGTTAAGAATTTACCACCTATTAAAGAGATACATGGTCTCAATACCCCGACACAGGTAGTAGAGGTAAATTATCTCTATAGTTTTCATGAAGGTGATATTCCTTATACTAAATCTGTTAGTCAATGCTTGGATGAATTTGGTAACTTTATTGTTAAACAAGAAAACTTCAATGCATATGTTAGTAGACAATTGAAACAAAATGCCTATATGATTGAACGCTTGAGTGACTATATGTTTAGAACTGTTAATGATCTTAAGGTTGTTAGTAAACATGCTTCCATGGTAAAAACTCAAGTAGCACAAGTCCTTAAGGCACAAAATGATTTTCTTAATGAGATGAAAAATAATATGAATGACCATGTTGTTAGAGTTGTGACTAGGAGAGGTAAAATGACTTAGGAACCTTTGTATCCTGAACGCCACCCTAAGAGAATTGAGCAAGATTATCAAAGAATTAATACTGACGCACGTAGTTCATCTAAGAAGAAAAAGAAAGATGATAGGACTTTTCATGCTTCTAGTGAACCTACTATAGACACACCTGAGAATCCAAATGATATTTATATTTCTGATGCTGAGACACAATGTGGTGATGAAAATGAACCTAGTAATAATGATGATGTTCATGTTGATTCTCAACCTAGTAATGATAATGATGTGGAGACAGAACCTGCTGTTGATCTTGATAACCCACAACCTAAGAATAAAAGATATGATAAGAGAGACTTCATTGCTAGGAAACATGGTAAAGAAAGAGAACCATGGGTTTAGAAACCCATGCCATTTCCTCCTAAGCCATCCAAGAAAAAGGATGATGAAGAATTCGAGCACTTTGTTAAAATGCTTAGACCTGTCTTTTTGCGTTTGTGTTCGACTGATATTCTGAAAATGTCTCCTTATGCTAAGTATATGAAATATATTGTTACTAATAAAAGAAAGATACCGGAAGCTAAAATTTCCACCATGCTTGCTAAGTACACATTTAAGGGTGGAATTCCTAAGAAACTGGGAGATCCAGGAATACCAACTATACCTTGCTCCATTAAAAGAAACTATGTTAAAACTGCTTTATGTGCTCTTGGGGCTGGTGTTACTATTATGTCTTTCTCTTTGTATCGAAGACTTGATTTGAATAAGTTGACACCAACTGAAATCTCTATGCAAATGGCCGATAAACCAACTACCATACCCATTGGTGTTTGTGAGGATGTAACTGTCATAGTTGCAAATGTTACTATCTTAATGGACTTTGTTATTCTTGATACACCCGAGGACGACAGTATGTTGATTATCCTTCACTACTGCAGGATGCTGCTAACGCGACACTACAATTAAAGACCCTTCGGCGAAACTGTGTGTGATGCATTAATCGCAAATGGTGGTGTAAAAAAACATCAAAAAGATGCAAAACGTTTGCAATGACGGATACATCAAACATGATTCAGATTTTAGTTGTGTGTGCATTACGGGGCATACGGTTCGGTTCAATGAAATGTTTGTGATGAGGCCGAACAAAAGAAATAGGTAGCCAGATGGAGGCGTGTGTGATATACAACATACATTTCACTCGGATAAACTATTTGTGATGAGGCGGAACAACAAAAAGGGGCAGCCAGATGAAGGTGTGTGCGATATACGGCATACAGTTCACTCGAATGAACTGTTTGTGATTAGGCAAGACAAAAGAAACGGTCAGCCAGATCAAGGTGTGTGTGATATACGGCATACAGTTCAGTCGGATGAATTGTTTTTGATTAGGCAACACAACAGAAACGGTTCAGCCAGATCAAGATGTGTGCAATGGAGGGCATACACTTCATTCCGATAAACTATTTGTGTTGATCCAAGAGAATAGAAACGGTTCACATAATCAAGATGTGTGTGATACGCGGCAAACATCCAATTACATAGGTGGCTAGTACACACATGACATTTCCACACACCAAAGTAAACTATTACATGCATAATTAACTAGGATAAATGATCATCTGATCATCATCTACTTCTTGTGACGCTTGCCACCACTGCTCTACTAGGATAAATGAAATGGTATTCTTTACAATGAATAGTGTGCTTTGTTGGGCACACAAGTATATGGATTTGTTGGGCGCCCACTGGAGCTCCTCGTCGGTGGAATGCTGGAGCTTATCGGCCCACCTCCACGCAACGATGAGGCGCCTAGCGCCTTTGACCTTCCTCGCAAAGTACCCGTCTTTGTACGCCTCCTCCACATGATGGCGCGCCCACCCCCAAAGCTCCACTGCCTCCTTTTTCCAGGCGGCATCACGGGGTTCACAGGCCTCCTGGTACCTGGCTTCCTCCTGCACCATCTCCTTCTTGAACGCCACTTGCCTGGCTTTCTTAGCCGGCGGCAGCGACTTCCACAGACAAAGATTGTACTGGCCCCAAAACCACTCCAAACTTGGCAGATCCAGCGCAACCTCGTCCGACGGTGCACAGGCGTCCCCCTCGTTGCTGCTCTTTGACTAAGCGTCCTCGGGGGGCGGCACCTCCTCGACGGCACGTGGGCAGATCGGCGGCGCCATGGCAGAGATTTGAGAGAGAGAGAAAGAGAGAGAGAAAGAAAGAGAGAGAGAGAGAGAGAGAGAGAGAGAGAGAGAGAGAGAGAAAGAGAGAGAGAGAGGGCGAGCGAGGGGAGGATTTAGATGAGAATGCAGACGGGACAACATGAGGAAGGTAGTATTTATTGGCGACCGGAATCTAGATCGACGAAAATAGCACACACGCCGGTCGCCGGAATTTACGAGTACTGTAGTTTGAATTACACGTGATTCCCGCAGCAAAAGTCGTGTGTGAACTTAATAGCTGATGGTTTCCAGTACAGAACCGTGTCTGATTAATAACCAATGCCAATCGTGTGGGGCCCAGTTGTCTTGCTAGATGTTTACGTTTTCTTTTTTGAATACTAGATATTTACATCGTCTGATCAATTTTAATTTTTTTGGGATTTAAATGCCATGGCATTCCATGCATGTGTCCAAGCCGTGACACCAATGTGTTTGAAAATTCGTTGCAATTTTGTGCACATGGAATTAACTCGCACACAAGTATAGAAATATTTTTTAAAATCGTTATGGTTAGCCGCTGCATGTAGATGTAATTCAAATTTGGATTACGGTCATTAAATGCCTAGAAAATCACTTAAATGTCTTAAAAAGATCAAATGACCCCTGAAATTTTCCAAATTTTTACATGACAGTTGTATTAGTGCACTTTAGTTGTAGAAAAGTTTTGAAGCCCATAAGATAAAGCTATCATCGATACGTCATCAAGCATGCATTGTTCCCTCTTGAAACCACGAGCCTTCTAGTGAGTTGCTCCGGTTTGTGAGGGGTGTGTGTCCAAACTTTCGTCAAACAGGCCAATTTTATTACCACATCATCTTGGTGGCATGACATTATGTCAAGTAAGGTTTCATGTGTTTCTGATCATTTTTTATTTTTTTGTAATTTAAATGGCATGGCACTCCATGCATGTGTCCATGCCGTGACACCAATACGTTTGAAAATTCCTTCCAATTTACTGCACATGGAATTAACTCGGACATAAGTACATAAAATATGATTTTTCAAACCGTTATGGTTAGCTGTTGCATGTAGATGTAGTACAAATTTGAATTGCCGTCATTAAATGGCTAGAAAACCACTTTAATGTCTTTAAAAGGTCAAATGACCCCTAGAATTTTCCAATTTTTCACATGACAATTGTATTAGTGCACATTAAATGTTGAAAACAATTGAAGGCCATAAGAGGAAGCTATCTCCCGTTCGTCACCAAACATGCATTGTTCCCTCTCGGAACCACGAGCCTTCTAGTGAGTTGCTCTAGTTTGTGAGGGGTGTGTATCCAAACTTTTCATCAAACATGCCAAATTTTTTACCACATCATCTTGGTGGCATGATATTACATCAAGCAAGGTTTCATGTGTTTTTGATCTTTTTTTAATTTTTTAATTTAAATGCCATGGCACTCGATGCATGTGTCCAGGCCGTGACACCAATATGTTTGAAATTCCTTCCAATTTACTGCACATGGAATTAACTCGCACACAAGTGCACAAATATGATTTTTCAAATTGTTATGGTTAGCCATTGCATGTAGATGTAGTTCAAATTTGAATTATGGTCATTAAATGCCTAGAAAATCACTTAAATGTCTTAAAAAGGTCAAATGACCCCTAGAATTTTTCCAAATTTTCACATGACAGTTGTATTAGTGCACGTTAAATGTAGATAAAATTTGAAGGACGTAAGAGGAAGCTATCTCCCATTCGTCATCAAACATGCATTGTTCCCTCTCGGAACCATGAGTCGTCTGGTGAGTTGCTCCGGTTTTGTGAGGGGTGTGTGTCCAAAATTTCATCAAACATGCCAAAAAATTAACCGCATGATCTTGGTGGCATGACATACGTCCAGCAAGATTTCATGTGTTTCTAATCATTTTTAATGGCATGGCACTCCATGCATGTGTCCAGGCCGTGACACCAATATGTTTGAAAATTCCTTCCAATTTAGTGTACATGGAATTAACTCGCACACAAGTACACAAATATTATTTTTCAAACCGTTATAGTTAGCCATTGTATGTAGATGTAATTCAAATTTGAATTACGGCCATTAAATGGCTAGAAAATCACTTAGATGTCTTTAAAAGGTTAAATGACCCCTAGAATTTTCCAAATTTTCACATGACAGTTGTATTAGTGCATGTTAAATGTAGAAACAATTTGAAGGCCGTAAGAGGAAGCTATTTCCTGTTTGTCATCAAACATGCATTGTTCCCTCCCGGGACCACGAGCCGTCTAGTGAGTTGCTCAGGTTTTGTGAGGGGTGTGTGTGCAAACTTTCTTCAAACATGCCAAATGTTTTACCACATCATCTTGGTGGCATGACATTAAATCAAACAAGGTTTCATGTGTTTCTGATCATTTTTTAATTTTTTGGAATTTAAATGCCATGGCACTCCATGCATGTGTCCAGGCCGTGACACCAATATGTTTGAAAATTCCTTCCAATTTACTGCACATGAAATTAACTCGCACATAAGTACACAAAATTGATTTTTCAAACTGTTATGGTTAGCCGTTGCCTGTAGATGTAGTTCAAATTTGAATTACGGTCATTAAATGGCTAGAAAATCACTTAGATGTCTTTAAAAGGTCAAATGACGCCTAGAATTTTCCAATTTTTCACATGGTAGTTGTATTAATGCACGTTAAATGTAGAAAAACTATGAAGGCCGTAAGAGGAAGCTATCTCCCGTTCATCATCAAACATGCATTGTTCCCTCTCAGAACCACGAGCCTTCTAGTGAATTGCTCCGGTTTGTGAGGTGTTTGTGTCCAAACTTTTGTAAAACATGCCAAAAAATTTACCACATCATCTTGGTAGCATGACATTACATCAAGCAAGGTTTCATGTGTTTCTAATTTTTTTTAATTTTTTGGAATTTAAATGCCATGGCACTCCATGCATGTGTCCAGGTCGTGACACCAATATGTTTGAAAAATCCTTCCAATTTACTACACATGGAATTAACTCGCACATAAGTACACAAATATGATTTTTCAAACCGTTATGGTTAGCCGTTGCATGTAGATGTAGGTCAAGTTTGAATTATGGTCATTAAATGGCTAGAAAATCAGTTAGATGTTTTAAAAGGTCAAATGACCCCTGAAATTTGCCAAATTTTGACATGACAGTTGTATTAGTACTAAAAAAATTCTCGTACATTTAAAACACCATCTGTTCCACTTTACTCCAACTTCGTCTTTCACAGCTAATAAAAAATATCAACAACATCACACACAATTTTTTTGTAGGAACCATTTGCGATGAAAATTAGTGGGTCTATTTAAGTCTTCCTCCTTACGCTTCGCCAGCTCGTCTGCTCCAATGCCGGCAACCCCGAATCCATGAATCCCGATCCCCATTCACGCAACCCCTTCTTGCAAATATGACACCGTGAAAACTCTTCGTGAGGGCCCATACGGTGGCCGCGTCCTCCCCGAGCACGGCCGCCTGCGCCGAGAGCGTGGCTGCCTTCACCGAGAGTGTCGCCGCATCCGCATTGAGCGTGGCTGCATCCGCCAAGAGGGCGTCTGCAGCAGCTGACAGGGTAGCTACAGCAGCCGAGACGGTTGCGGCAGCGACTGCGATGGCGGCTGCAAACACCGAGAGCACTTGAGCTGTTGTCTGTGCCGCCGATGTCGCCCTGGCCCGGGTCGAGGCCATCCATGCCAAGATCAACAAAGCACACGCCAAGATATTCTAGGCCACTCAGAATCCAGCATGCAACCCACGCTCAAAAAGGCGGCGGCGGCCATGGTGCACCTGCTTCCTCATGAGATCGTCGAGCGCGAGCTGGAGATGCAGGAGGCAGCGGAGATCGAGGAGCGCCAGGAGGTGGAGTTGCGTGTGGCCAAGGTCGAGGTAGAGAAGAGTCTGTCCATTGAGGAACCAGCGGTGGAGTACCAACGCGAGCTCTGGCACAGCCACTACTATGAGTACTACAACCTTGAGGGCGGCGCTGAGGACGAGGATGCGGTCGACTTCAGCAGGGGGGATGCAGAGTCCACCAACGGCGGCATGTCGCCATGATAAGTCATCGAAGTATCATCTCACACTAGCGATGCATAGGCCAGCGCGGCGGCGGTTTTGTTAAAATTATGTGTACTTATGCTTTGTTTTTAATGCTGATCTTTTGTTAGAGCAATGTTCAGGTCAACTGGCTCAGTTTAATTATTAAAATCACTCGATTTAGTAAGTGTGGTCTGTGTGTTGTATGCTCTTTTGTGTGCCCAAATTAGCAAGTGATGTTAAATTGTGCAATGATGTGGATGAGGACAGTACCCAGGGAAATTTCCACCAAAATTTGAATTATCAAACTCATCCCATGCGCGTAAAGTAGAAGAATCATTTGCGATGCACACATTCGTTCAAAGTGAATGGTGTCCGGTGGCAACGCGCGCAAAATTTCCCACCATATTTTTAAAATTTTGGCCTACGACCGAAATATCTACCCCCCCCCTTCCCCACCCCCTTTTCTCCCCAACCACAAGTCACATTTCCCCTGTTTCCTCCTTCCTTCCTTCCAAAGCTATAGCCTCTTCCTCACTTGCTTCCTCGCTCCCACCGTCTCGCCGTCTCGCTTGCTTCAATGACCTCTCTAGCGGTTCCTCCTTCGACGATGAATTTTTTAGCACCCAGGTATGCCTCTCTTCTCTCTCTCGGGTTATGACTTGGAATGAAGGATTTTGACCGGTGGTCGATTTGAGTCATTTTTTCCTATTGTATCTCCCTAGGACCATCAGTTGCAACGAATGGAGCGGGGTGGCTGAAGATCTGCCTGCTTGTTGTCACCATCAATCTCCATGCATGAAGCTAGTTGCGTCTGAATTTGTGGACAGTGGGAGGAAGTTTCTGTCATGTGCATAGAAGGTTAGCCCCACTTTCATTGTTACAAATCATTTGTTAGATGTGATTCACACACTGTCACTATGCTATGTTATTCTGGATGTTAAGACAGTGTCACAGTTTGTACCTAGTATCTAAAAATGTTAATATCGAGTAATCAATTGTTATAACACGAGTGTTAACATGTGATTTTTTCTCATTAGATCATGATAGTGTCGTAGTCACTTCTTATCGTACGGTGAGCTTTGGGGTTGCTCACGCATCACCTGTAACATGGTGATCATAACGATAACTTACATGTTAATCGAAAAGTTTGATAAGGGACTAGATAGCTCATGAGTGGAATTTGCTCTGCTGGTGATGGAGAGATATTCTTAGGTCCCTCTCGATGTGACGACATCCATCATCGTCTGGCTAGACACTAGCGACTATGTGACGGGGATATTAGAACACAATAATGAGAAAGAAGTACAAAACTGGTAACGAGGATAATGATATAGTGATCATAGTGATGACTCAGGAGGATATCGATGCATCCTGGGTTTTGTGAAGTATCCCAAAGCAAAGGGAACATCACATGATAACCATCGGTTCAATTGAATATCATTTGTGTGCTCATAGGGATCGATATGGACGTCAAGGGTTCTGCTATCGGTCATTGAACGAAGAAGTTTCGTTCATGTCTATGAGTTACCAAACCTATGGGATCATTGAACATCACATGTCTTTAAGGCAATCATGATATGATGAGTGTTATTAGGACGGGAGTGATGAGAATATATTTGTGGAATTGTTTCATTAATATTCAGAATAGTTTTGAGAGGATCAGAAAGTGTTTTGGGTATCAACGAGCCTTAAAAGGCCAAGAGGTGAAAGGCAAATTGGCCACAAGGGCCCAAGTGGGGGAGGCGCCCCTTCCGTAAGGAAGGATACCAAATTGGGGTGGAAGAGGGTCAAACTCCTCCCCCCCTCCTAGGCCGACGCACCAGGGCGACTCCTTCCCCCTTGGTGGCCGCCCTCCCTCTCCCCTCCAATCTATATATACTTGAGGTTTGGTGCTCTTTGGTATACACAAGTTTTGGAGCCTCCTCTAGTTCTTCTATTTCTAGTTGGTCCTAGTTGACTAATTAGAGCTAGAATAATCTCATAATTAGAAGCCCCGTGTGGTTCTTATCTCCTCCATCTAATTCTCTGTTGACGATTAGCTCTGGACGGTGAAGTGTTGTCGGCTCGTGAAGACGACATGCTTGCAAACAAGTAGAGAGGCCGTGCTTTCGGTCTTCGGATCGAGGGACTATTGGTTGGCGGTTCGCGGGATCTTTCATCGAGGGACTCCAAGTACGATCTATACCGACACGTTCTTCTTCCTCTGCAACTCGGTGATAGTAACAATCATGATCCTGACCATTATGCATCTTTGTATTGATCTTGGGTGTGCATAGGCACAATTTTTTTTCTACTATGTTTCCCAACATAATCGAGAGCGCAGGACCTCTGTCACATCATTGCATGAGATCCTGGTATGTCTAGCACCGATAGTGGCGATGATCTCGTTGGAGTGAGGAAGGTAGCACACCACAGTCGAAAGGCGGATAGAAGGGTGGCCAAAGAGAGGCCCAACGACCAGCACGACATCATGCGCAATTGAGTCAGGCAGTCTGGAAGACATGAACAAGGTGGAGGGCTCTCAAGTAACCAACTAGAGGGAGTAAGAGGAGGATGCAGGCCCAAAAGACATAGGACAGCTGGGCCCACATTGGAGGAAGAGGAGCACAAGGGCGCACAGAGAGGAAGCATGCGGCCTCTTGTCTGCGAGAGTGCCACCCAAGGAGTTGGGGCATGGCGTTGTGCAATTACGGGCGATTTGGACAAAAAACCTACACCTCTCGCAGCGCACATCACTCTCAGGCACTCAACACGAGGGTGGCCCTTGCCGAGGTAGTGGGGGCAAACGTCCTTCACAAGCAGGGGGTGCCACAGGCGAGGAACAGTGACGCGGCGGGGGACGCCAACGAGGGCGAGGACAACACTTTCGACCAAAGGCAATCCGCCATCCCTCCTTGACCGAGGCCTCTGCCGGCTCCGGGATGGGTTGAGGCGATGGATTTCCGACCTCAGGCTGTGCCGAGCCATGGGCGAGATAGAAGATGAGGGGCAAGAAGCTCCTAGCTACATGCGGGGGCTGACGTCCTTTGTGGGTAGGGAAAGGCACAAGCGAGGAAGAATGACACAAGGGAGAGAACGACAAGGGTGAGGACAACACTTTCGACTGGAGGCGATCTCCCTCCTCGACCGGCACCTCCGCCGGCTCCGAGATGGGTTGACACGATGGATTTCTGACCTGAGGCCATGTTGAGCCACGTGCGAGATAGAGGACGGGGGGCAAGGGGCTCCTAGTTATAGGCGGGGGCAAATGTCCTTCATGGGCAGGGGGAGGCACAGTGACACGACGAGGGCAATGACGACGCTTTCAACCATGATCTGTCATCCCTCCTTGATCGATGCCTCCGCCGGCTCCGAGATTGGTTGATGCGATGGATTTCTGAAATTAGGCCGCATCGAGCAAAGGGAAGGGGGTGATCGGGTAAGCTCGGAGCACACGAATTCCTAACTTCCACTGCATGACAATAGGACAGGGGAGATCCCGCCTCACCAGAGCACCGAAAGGATAGGTTCGACTCCAGCCAATGGTGCAATGTGTCAGGCAAACACACAAAGGGGGGCCTACCAGCAAGCGGGGATAGAGTCCATCCGCACGTGATGGTTCGTGTAGTCTCCAGTGACTTCGTGTGTTTTTCCACAGCAAACTCTATCGGCATCCGTTGCCGCCCCAATCCGCTTTCCAATCCGCCCCCTTTCCAATCTCCAGCAAATCCATTCCAATCCATCCCAATCCGCTCCACCTTTTCTTCAATTTCCTGTAAATATGGTTCTCTGTTTCCAAATCCAACTGAAGCTGCCTGACCAACCACGCCCCTCATTGTTTTGAGAGCTCCAATCCCAGGTCCGTCGGTGATTTGAGTTCCAGTGCGTGTAATCTTCAAATCCGGAGAGAGCCCAACACCAATCTAATCCTAGCGACTTTGTGTGGAGGCGGCGGGGCTGGTAGTCCCTGGTGGTGGGTGGCGCAGCTCGGAGTCCTACCAGGTGATACGGCCATGGGGGACATGAAGGTCCCAGCTTTGGAGGGAGTGGAATGTAAGCTAGAAAAGTTGAAGCTCTCGGATGCTGAGAAGAAAGGCATTAAGATTGGAAAGAAGTAGGCTTGTTCTCCTACCATGGGCAAGCTACAAGCAGTGGGTAAGCTCTTCTCAGAAAGACTGGCAAAATCTAAATATTTCGGGAGAACTTTAGCAGTGGTTTGGCGTCCTTTCTCAAGGGTAGAATGCAAGGATATGGGAAGGAATCGGTTTCTTTTCACATTCCATGAAGAAGCAAGCAAGAAGAAGGCACTAGAAAATGGCCCATGGATGTTCAACAAAAACTTGCTAGTGATGGAAGATTTTGTACCCAGTAATACTATTGATGAGTATGATTTTAAGATGATCCCCATCTGGGTTAGAGCTTATGGTATCCCTATGGGAATGATGAGCATGGAAACAGGAGATCTGCTGGGAGAAGAAATAGGAGAAGTGTTGGATGTTGATCTAGATGATGACGGAAACGCAATGGGGGAATTCATGCGAATTAAAGTTAGAATGGATATAACAAGTCCAATAATGAGGTTCGTCACACTAGAACTGGAAGAGGATGAAGAGGATCAGAGGCATGTTCATGAAGAGATGATGGGAGATGATGAAGAGGATAAGGAGGGAAAGAAAAGGAAAAAAAGAGAAAATTGTCTCCTTTAAATATGAACATCTACCAGATTTCTGCTACAGTTCTGGCATAATTGGCCACATTGAGAAGGCATGTCCAACTAAAACCAGAAGAGAGGGTGCTAGGCAATTTGGACCCTGGTTACATGCAACAATTTTAAGAGGAAGCTCAAGCGAAGAGAGGAGCAGAAGCTCAAGTGACCGAGGTGAATTCTGGGTAACAAACAGCGCAGGCAGCAAAGGAAGTAAGCAGGGGAGTGATGGTCCATCTTGCAGGAAAAATGAGTCGATAGGCAGGGATGGAGAGAGAACAACAAGAGGGGAGGAGAAAGAAGTTATGAGCCCACTGAAGGCAATCCAAAATGTTCAGTCTGGGTCCCTTGAGGGCAAGAAACTGTTATCTGATGATAAAACACATTTTGTGGACGAACCAAATAAAGGCTTAGAAGATGGCTTGTGTACTAACAGCGCAAGTGGGGTGGTCTCCCAAAGGATGCAAAAGGAAATTATTGATATAGATTTTAATCTAGCGCCAAAGGAGAATGCAGCGGTAGGAAAGAATAAGTCTCAGCCAAACGAGGGTGTACAAAATAAGTACGAAAATAATGAGGTGAAAAGGGCAGTAAAGAGCACTTTCAAGCGTATTGAAAGAGCAAAGAACAAGCAGCTGCAAAAGCAAGGGGTTGAGACCGAACCAAAAAGAGAAATGTTGATCTGATGGACATAGACCTAGAAAGTAAGATGCTAAAGAATATCAGAAGGGATCCTGTTTGTGAAGTTGGGGGAGGGGAGAAGGAAGAAAATACAAACTCTGAATTTGTGAACGCTGGGCTGCAGGGACAGCCCGGCGAAGCAAAATGAGGATCACAGTTTGGAATTACCGGGGTTTGGGGAATGGCCCGGCAGTTCGGGGGCTTCTGGACCTCCAGAAGCGGGTGGACCCCGATATTCTTTTCTTATCCAAGACAAAATTGGATGGGAGAAGGATGCAACGGATAAAATACCTGTTGGAAATGCCAAATATGGTGGTAAGGGATTGTGAAGGAAAGAGTGGTGGGCTTGCTTTAATGTGGAAGAGACATGTGAAAGTTGAATTGCACAATTACTCGAGATATCATATTGATGTGAAGATAGTGGAACAAGATGGTTTTAAATGGAGATTCGTGGGCATATATGGTGAGCCTGCGACGGAAAAAAGGGATAAAACATGGAAGCTTTTGAGGACTCTAGACCAACAAATAAAACTTCCATGGCTTTGTGCCGGTGATTTCAATGAAGTCTTATATAGCCATGAAAAGAAAGGTGGCCCATCTCGGGCTACTAAACAAATGGAGCAGTTTAGGATGGCTTTGGCAGATTGTGGTCTGCGTGATCTGGGATACATGGGAGACAAGTACACTTGGAGAAATCATAGCCATGAAGCAAGTAAATACATAAAAGAGAGACTTGATAGAGTTGTGGGGTCTCAGAATTGGTGTACTAGATTTCCATCATACAAGGTAATAATAGGGGATCCGAGGCACTTAGACTACCGACCAGTGACTGTCTATGTAGAAGGAACGGACAGAGCCATGTGACACCAAGGAAATGGTCAGTCTGATTTCAGATTCGAGGCGAAGTGGCTACAGGAAGAAGGTTGCGAGGAGGTCATAAGCAACGCATGGTATACTGCATACTTGAGGGGCGAAAATAGCCTATCACAAAAACTTAGAAGAGTGGCAGGAGACCTAAAGAGCTAGGATACTAATGTCCTAGGTGATTTGGAGAAGAGGATAAAGGCGATTAAAGTCGAGTTGGAGAAGACGAGAAGGGCACCAATAAACCAGGGCACAATAGACCGAGAACACATTCTGCGGGAAAAACTAGAGAGATTAGAACAACAGCAAGACATGTTTTGGAGGCAGAGAGCACATGTTAAATGGCTCCAAGATGGTGACAAAAACACTGCTTTTTTCATGCTTGTGCCTCGGAGAGTGAGGGAGTCCCGGATTAGGGGGTGTCCGGATGACCGGATTATAACCTTTGGCCGGACTCCTGGACTATGAAGATACAAGATTGAGGACTTTGTCCCGTGTCCGGATGGGGCTTTCCTTAGCGTGGAAGGCAAGCTTGGCGATACGGATATGTAGATCTCCTCCCATTGTAACCGACTCTGTGTAACCCTAGCCCTCTCCGGTGTCTATATAAACCGGAGGGTTTTAGTCCGTAGGACGAACAACAATCATACCATAGGCTAGCTTCTAGGGTTTAGCCTCTCTGATCTCGTGGTAGATCTATTCTTGTACTACCCATATCATCAATATTAATCAAGCAGGAGTAGGGTTTTACCTCCATCGAGAGGGCCCGAACCTGGGTAAAAACATCGTGTCCCTTGTCTCCTGTTACCATCCGCCTAGACGCATAGTTCGGGACCCCCTACCCGAGATCCGCCGGTTTTGATACCGACATTGGTGCTTTCATTGAGAGTTCCGCTGTGTCGTTGCCATTAGGAAGGATGCCTCATCCCGTCTTTAAAGACGACACTGTTGCTAAAGGAGCTTTGGCTATCGGCCAAACTCTCCGGTTAGGCAGTTTTCTTATGACCGCCTGTTCGGCCGCCGCGCCGATGATGACTTCTCGGGTCATCGGAAGCAATCTTCACGTCAACTCGGAACTCGCTGAGTAGCTAGATCCGATGGATCTCTCTTCCTTAAACGAGCTTTTGGATCGCATCGCCGCCCTAGGAGTCGCTACAGACTACGATCAAATTGGGCTTAAACCCGATCTGAGAGAGATTAACTCTCCCTAGGTCACCCACCATGTTGCAGTGGTGGAGGAACAATGCGACAAGCCTTCATCTATCTTAAGGACTAGTTATGTCCGGATTCCCGATCCCTCCAAGCCAGATACCCACGGAGGGGAGGACGTCACTCAAGCCCTGAACCTAAAGTCAGGCAGCGGGCTGGATTCATTGGACGATATCCAAGAACACAAGCTTCCGAGTTCGGAAACTCCTTGGCCCTGAGTCTCAAATTGGGTGAGGTTCCGAATTTAATTCCACCCGCCCACCCAAATATAAGGGATTTATCCCAAATTCGGCAAGAGCCCGCAGAAACAGTACACCATTATTGGGCCAGATTCCTCCTGGTTATGAACAGGATAGAGGACTGCCGCGAGGAGGATGCAATTTCATTCTTCTGCAATAATTGCACGAACAAGGGAATCCTCAACGCCATAAGTCGCCGTGAAATTACACGCTTCGCCGACCTGGCATCCATAGTACGAAAGTACTATGCAATGGAAAGCGCATGGAAAACCGAAATAAAATTTTGCGACAATCCGGCCCTGAATATAACCCCAGTCCGAAATAAAACGGTGCATTATTGCCAGGCACCTGGGTTAAACACCAAAAAGCAAAAACCCTCTATAGGGCATGGAACCGTACTGGAGGGATGGCTCAATGGACCCTGTAAAATTCATAGTACAGAGGGCGCCACACCAACTCATAGCCTTAGAGCATGTTGGATACTCTGGCAGGTGGCCAGAAGTGGCGAGGAGCTTCTAACTCCAGAATTCACAGAGCACCACCCCAGGGATACCAGTACGGTATTAACAGTCTTCGAGACTTTCACATCAAATAATATGTGGAAACGAACACTCCGCAGCCTTGCCGAAGTCTACCAAGTAGCAACAATAAACCCATGGAGTGACACGGCTATTACCTTTAATGCCGGTGATGAACCTAAATTCCGAACAGCCCGAGCACCAGTCGCATTGGTCCTCAGTCCAATAGTGGACGGCTTTCGACTTACCAAGGTACTCATGGACGGTGACAGCGGATTGCACCTCATTTATGAGGAAACCCTTCAAAAAATGGAAATAGACTGGAGCCGCATTGAGCGAAGCAACACAACCTTTAGAGGAATAATCCCCAGTCGGGAAGCGTGCTGTACAGGAAAAATCACACTGGATGTGGTGCTCGGCACGCCGGATAATTACAGATCCGAGGAGGTCACATTTCAAGTGGCCCCGTTCAGCAGCGGATACCACGCTCTATTAGGGCGAGAGGCATTCACAATTTTTCAAGCAATACCCCATTATAGGTACATGAAGCTCAAAATGCCTGGACCCAACGGAATCATCACTCTTGCTAGTGACCCGGACATAGCACTCCGCGCCGAAAACAAGACAGCCGCACTGGCCCTTGAGGCACTTTCCGAAGCCCTAGCGGCCGAAGAACTGACTGCGCTGCGCTCCACGGTGAACAGGAACGACGTGATACTCGATAAAAGATCCAAGTCCACCTCCTTTAAACCGGCGGACGAAATAGTCAAATTCCAAGTCCACCCAACGGACCCTATAAAAACGGCCTCCATCGGGGCGCAATTAAACCTTGATGTAGACGCCGCAATACGAGAATTCCTACGCGAAAATTGGGATATTTTTGCCTGGCACCCTTCAGACATGCCAGGAATCCCACGCAGGCTGGCCGAGCACAGCCTAAACATCCTAAAAGGATTCAAGCCTGTCAAGCAGGCTCTTCGGCATTTCTCTGAACCCAAGAGACAAGCCATGGGAGAGGAGCTAGCCAAACTACTGGAGGCCGGATTCATCAGAGACATAAAACATCTGGACTGGCTAGCGAACCTGGTGATGGTACCAAAGAAGGACAAATCCTGGCGCCTATGCGTCGATTTCAAGGACCTCAACAAGGCTTGCACAAAGGATCCCTTCCCCCTCCCCCGCATCGATCAAATTATCGACGCCACCGTAGGACACGATTCATTGTGTTTCCTCGACGCATACTCCGGCTATCATCAAATTAAGATGGCAGAGCCAGACCAAGCCACAACGTCATTCATCACCCCATACGGCCCATTCTGCTTCAACACAATGCCCTTCGGGCTCAAAAACGCCGGCCCAACATATCAGCGCATGATTCAGACATGTCTGGCAAACTAGATCGGCAAAACAGTGGAGGCATATGTAGATGACGTGGTCGTCAAAACCAAGCATGTAGAAACTCTAGTAGACGACTTGAGTCTCACATTCGATAACCTTCGGACATATGACATCAAGCTTAATCCGAAAAAATGCATTTTCAGCGTACCAGCCGGAAAGCTCTTGGGCTTCATTGTATCCGGTAGAGGAATTGAAGCAAACCCAGCCAAGATCTGAGCTCTGTCACAATTGGACATTCCAAAAGACCTCAAACAAATACAAAAATTGACTAGATGCATGGCGGCTCTAAGCCGCTTTATCTCCCGCTTGGGAGAAAAGGCATTACCCCTTTATCGCCTCCTCCGGCGTACCGAACACTTCGAGTGGACAGATGCCGCCACGGCCGGACTCGAAGAAATAAAAGCCATATTGGCAACAAACCCGGTCCTAGCCGCGCCTAACATCGGCGAACCAATGCTATTATACATTGCGGCAACTCATCAAGTTGTAAGCGCAGTGCTCGTCGTCGAATGAGAAACGGACGGACACAAATTTCCCCTTCAAAAACCAGTTTACTACGTGTCCACTGTCCTCACTCCATGCAAGTCACGGTACCCACCTTATCAAAATATAGCATACGTGGTGTTTATGGCATCCCGGAAGCTGCGACACTACTTTCAAGAGTGTTCAATAACAGTAGCCTCCGAAGTACCTCTTAACAACATTATAAACAACCGCGATGCGACGGGCCGGATTACCAAATGGGCCATTGAGATCCTCCCGTTCGACATAACCTACACGCCACGGCGAGCTATCAAGTCGCAAGTTTTGGCCGACTTCGTCGCCGAATGGACTGAAGCCGAACTCCCTAAAGACTACGGCACATATTCCAATTGGGTCATGCACTTCGACGGCTCCAAAATGTTAGTTGGTCTGGGGGCTGGCATCGTTTTGACGTCCCCAACAGGAGATACAGTTCAATATGTACTCCAAATAATGTATACAGACTCCAATAACGCAGCCGAATACGAGGCCCTTCTACACGGCCTCCGGATGGCAGTCTCCATGGGCATTCAATGCCTAGAGGTGCGTGGGGATTCAAACCTCGCAATATCCCAAATAAATGGAGACTTTGATGCCAAGGATCCGAAAATGGCAGCTTATCGCAACGCGATTCTAAAAATGTCAGCTCGGTTCGAAGGGCTCGAATTTCACCATATAGCCCGGGAAAAGAATCAGGCAGCAGACGTCTTGGCACGCATTGGCGCAAAGCGCGATGTAGTCCCCCCCCCCCCAACATTTTCTTGGAAAGGCTATTCAAGCCATCCGTATCATGGGAAGGGGAATCCGGAAATAACAGCCCGGATCCAACCGCACCGCCCGACACCGAACATTCTGACACAGCGGGAGGCTCGGCCAATGAAGTAACATCCTTAGCCCACGAAATAATGGCAGTCATTGCCCCGTGGACAAAACCATTCCTAGCCTACCTGACCAGGCAGGAACTTCCAGAGGACCAAAACGAGGCATGCTGCATAGTGCAGCGATCTAAAGCCTATAAAGTCCACGAGGGAGAGCTTTATAAGAAAAGCACCACCGGAGTCCTTCAAAGGTGTATCTCCGAAGAGGAAGGGCGAAATCTCCTGGCTGAAATTCATGCCAGACTCGGTGGGCACCACGCTGCAGCCCGGGCCCTTGTAAGCAAGGCCTTCCGTACAGGATTTTATTGGCCGACGGCCCGGGCAGATGCTCAGGACTTAGTCCAACAATGCGTCGGTTGCCAACTCTTTGCTAACCAAAGCCATATGCCACCCACCGCCCTCCAAGCTATACCCATCACCTGGCCCTTCGCGGTATGGGGGCTTGACATGGTTGGACCCCTTAAAGGAGGAACCCACAAGCAAAAATACTTACTGGTCATGGTGGACAAATTCACCAAATGGATAGAGGCCAAGCTTGTCAAGATGGCTGAATCCGGACTAGTGATAGACTTCATATCAGGGGTCGTACACCGTTACGGCGTCCCCCACAGCATCATCACTGATAACGGCACGAACTTTACGGCCAACAAGGTCAAACTCTGGTGCAAAAACATGGGCATCAAGCTCGACTACGCTTCAGTCTATCACCCACAAACTAACGGTCAAGTCGAGCAAGCAAATGGTCTAATCATGAGAGGCATCAAACCCAGGTTAGTGCGATCCCTCAAGGAATCTAACATGCACTGGGTAGAGGAGCTCGACTCCGTACTCTCGGGGTTGCGGACCACGCCGAATCACACTACCGGATTCACACCATTCTTTATGGTATACGGCGCAGAGGCAGTTCTGCCCTGCGACATAATTCATGACTCACCTCGCGTGCGCATGTATGAAGAAAGAGAAGCCGAACTCGATCGGCGGGACAGTTTGGACACCTTGGAGGAGGAGCGCGACGTGGCAAAAGCCCGTTCTGCATTCTATCAACAGTAGGCTCGAAGATATCAAAGCAGAGAAATACGAGCCAAAACTTACAATGTTGGCGAATTAGTTCTACGCCTGCCGGACAAGAAAAAGGACAAACTCAAGCCCAAATGGGAAGGTCCCTTCATAATTGACCAAGTCCTGACTAGTGGAGCGTACCGTCTGCGAGATTCATCGGATAACCAACTCGAGCCGAACCCATGGAACGCAGCCCGTCTACGAAGATTCTATGCCTAGCGCCGGACTCTGTGTTCGTCTCCTTCCTCCGTCTATTTTTTACATATTAGCTGTCTTATATTTCTCTCCTTCTCCCTCCTTTTCTCTTACAGCCTTTGAGGGCTCGTTTGCGCCTTGTTCGCAAACAATTGACGCGCTATCCGCGCTCATTATACCTGGGGGCTTCTTTAACAGAAGCTTGTTTCTATGGGCCTCATGCCCAACACATGTGTCACACTTCCGCATGTACCTTTTATTCACCATTATATGCATCGATATGACTTAAGTTTTGGACAAGCTGGGTTGCCTGGCTCCTGTGCTTACCCCTACGTTCCTGATTGTTCGGCTAGGCGGTAAAGGGAGCACCTCTGCGATTGTTACTGCCGGGTCAGCCGGATGTGTACCTCAGACTGGGTGAAGCCGAAAGCTAGCGTTCTTAAGGGAATATTCGGTCGGTGAAATAAAATATGATTTCTCTCTTGTTTATTTATCTGCCCCCAGATGTTTTCTGCTTTTTTCGTAGTCCGGGCATGCACTTTAGGGCATGCCTCCCAGGGAAAGGAATCCCTAACGGAACTATTCTCCCTGGAAGATGTTTCTTACTAACCATGTAATATAACATAACTAGTTGGGCACTTGTCTGTTAAAGCACTAATGACCCCTACGCCTGGTCTCCACGCATGCCCCGGTTCTTACATAACCGTGAGGGTATTTGGACACACTCCGGACTCTCAGGTCCCGAGGTTGAAGCGAAAAGGTCCGCCGTGACAAATGATCTACAATCCGGCTAGAAGGCATTTTACATGTCATCTTAAATTACATAGTCAATTTGACTGGGTATATTCCTCTTCAATACCATCCAACAGGCTGTCTAGTTTACAGTCCTGTTGGGAATATTTGGCGGCCAGCTCTACCTGGTCGTACACTAAGCTCACAGGGATCTCCTTCCCATCGGGCCCTACCGGTCCGACCTCGGCCATGTGGTTTGGGTCAGCCTTCGTGTACCGTGTCTTCACCATGGCCCAGGCCTCCCTGGCGCCTTGACGGCAGGTCGATATCTTCCATAATCGGAAGCGCCGCCGCGCTCCCTTCAACTTCTCTCCAAGCTCTCCAAGGCCTTCGGGCATGGAGACAGATGGCCACAAGGCCTGGGCGACGCCTTGCATCACCTGTCGAACTCGTTCGTGCAGTTGTGAGAGCTCGGGAAGAAGGTCACCCGTAGATCCGGGCATTTCCTCCGCAGGTCGACCTGTCAGCATACCTACAGACATAACTCTGTCAATCGACTTCCTCGCCGAACTCTTTTTTCGAAGTTTGTTCAAGCACTTACTAAAAATGTCGCGTCGGAGCCGCCGATTCTCTTTCACGGAGTCCGACAACTGAGCACGAACATCCTTTAGTTCCTCGCCCAGCTGGGTGTTGGCATCTTGGAGCTTATTCTTCTCTTGCCTCTCCCTCGTAAGCACGCTCTCACCGGCCTTTAACCGGCGTAAGAGTTGTTGTTTGTCCGGATCCACTCTGGCGCCATCTGCAATGTTATTGTCAGATTTTTACACATGCCGCACTTCGCAACATACTTATCTTTCGAAGCATATATTACCATAGGGGTCTCCTTGGCCTCCCCCGCCGCGGCTAGTGCGGCCTCAAGTTGGGCTTTGCACTCTTCCAGCTCCTGGGACAGTTGGGTATTCTTTTCTGTAAGATCCTGCATAACAAATGATCCTTAAATCACTTATTCTAACCGTTTCAAGTCTTGGGGGCTACTGACATATATAACCATCAAATTTTCTCACACGTATGTCTTTTACATACTGCTTTGTGGCTCTGGCTAGACCATTTTGAGCGGCACGGAGGTACGCATCTCCCATATTGAAGGCATCTAACGCCTCTTGGGAGAAACAAGCGTCACGAAGAACTGTCCGGCGACGCCTGTGGTTCATGGCACTCTCCACCTCTGAATTGGTGGCAGACAGCCCGTCCACATCCTCTGTCGGAGGAGCGTCCGGTGCGCGCCTCATGCTCGCCTCCGCTTCCGGACCCGGCCTTGGAGCCTGGCTGGTGGAGGCGCGATTGGCAACCTCTCCGGATATAGTCCGGCGAGCGCTCTTTTTCCTTAAGAGAGCACAAGCATTGGTACGCCTCGAGGGAATAAAACCTGGGAATAAAATGGCACGCCATACCGTTGCGTCGGCATCTCAATCCGGACCGCACTTCTTTTCGGCCTGCCGGACCTTGATGCCCCTTGTTGGCTAGCCACCGCAGGCTCGGCCCTCCGCCTCAAGGACTTCCCCTGCAAAAATGCCATCGGTATACGGTGACCTAAAATAAGCACGGATGGATCATTTTAAAAATTCTGGGACTTCGGTCTCGGTTACTTGAGAGGCAGGAAGTAGTCCGGGATAATCGGCCATAATGGCCACCAAGGCGTTGTCCTTGCTCAATTGATGAAACACCCCGTCGATCAGCTCCACACATAAGTCCGGGTCCTCTTGGGAGTCCGGGTTGAAGGACCGTTCTGGGTCCTTGGGTTGTGGAGGAGGGTTGTTTATCTCCTTTACAGCCTGGCGTAGCTCCTGCGTTGAAATTGCTAGACTAAATACTTAACTATGGGAATATGAAACGAATGGGCAAGTGAAAGTATTCGCTTACCCAGCTTGGAGGATTGTACATAAAAAATCCACCCCGTGGGTTGACGCGGAGGAATTCCTCCTCTTCTCCCTTGTACAAAGCGGACAAGATCTTCATTAGAGCGGTAGCCGAATTCGGCCCCTTGCGGACGCATCGGGTGGCATCGTCCTCCCCATTGAAATCCCACATGGGGTGGCCTCTGTACTGAAGCGGCTGCACCCCCCGCATAATGCACATGGCCATGACCTCGATCATGGTCAGTCCGGAATGAGCTAACAACCTTATCCGATTCATCAGGTAAAGGACGTCCTTGTCATTTTCCTTCTGAGGGCTCCGTGGACGCCAGCTTAGGCGCTTCTTCAAAGGAGCATTATCGAACTCAGGGAGGCCGATCCGTACAGGGTCCGGCAAGGGGACGTCTTCTATATAAAACCATTCTGAAGGCCAGTCTTCCGACGCCTTCTTTGGGGTTCCGGATAGATATCCGGTCCCGGCGGTGCGCCATAGTTCGACTCCGCCCACTTGATATATCGACCCCTCCTGAGAACGGGAGACGAGGCAGAACAGCTTCTTCCACAACACGAAATGAGCCTCGATACCTAAAAACAGCTCGCAAAGGGCTACGAAGCCCGCAATATGCAATATGGAGGCAGGCGTAAGGCTGTGCAACTGGAGGCCGTAGAACTCCAGGAGCCCCCGGAGAAACGGATGAATTGGAAATCCAAGCCCTCTTATCAAATAAGGGACAAGGCATACCCGCTCTCCTTTGGAGGGATTGGGGACGCTCTGCGCTTGTTCTCCACCATTATAGGTGGCGAGCCCGGCTCGAACCGGGACCATGTAGGCCGGGGGGAGTAACCCCTTGGCTTGGAGCGCCACTAGCTCGCTGTGCGGGACGGAGCATCTCTCCCAATCTCCAGACTGAGGACTGGGGGGGCGAGAGGAGGAGCTGCGTCGACTGGACATGATGGAATGGATCTCTGTTGAATGCGCTCCGACGAAAGCTCGCGAAGGGAAGATGGTGTGATTCGGATCTAAATCCCCGTCTCTTTTATAGGTAGCTCATTTGCATAGCTAGGGAGGTAAATGAAAAAACACCCTGGCTTTTTGCATTCGTTTGACACGTGGAAGATGGCCATTATTGGGCACAGAAGCCAAGGAGCGCAACATTCACCAGAAGCCGGACACTATTCAACAGGTATATGGAGTTTGGATAAGAACCCGCCTTGCAATGCCGAAGACAAATCTGCGCGCCGGACTTATTGTCATTGAAGCCTGGTTCGGGGGCTAGTGAGGGAGTCCCGGATTAGGGGGTGTCCGAATGACCGGACTATAACCTTTGGCCGGACTCCTGGACTATGAAGATACAAGATTGAAGACTTCGTCCCGTGTCTGGGTGGGGCTTTCCTTGGTATGGAAGGCAAGCTTGGCGATACGAATATGTAGATCTCCTCCCATTGTAACCGACTCTGTGTAACCCTAGCCCTCTCCGGTGTCTATATAAATCGGAGGGTTTTAGTCCGTAGGACGAACAACAATCATACCATAGGCTAGCTTCTCGGGTTTAGCATCTCTGATCTCGTGGTAGATCTACTCTTGTACTACCCATATCATCAATATTAATCAAGCAGGAGTAGGGTTTTACCTCCATCGAGAGGGCCCGAACCTGGGTAAAAACATCGTGTCCCTTGTCTCTTGTTACCATCCACCTAGACGCACAGTTCGGGACCCCCTACCCGAGATCCGCCGGTTTTGACACCGACAGAGAGAAAAAAGAAAAATACAGGAGGTTAAGGAGAGATGATGGAGTGTGGGTAGAGGGTGCAGAGCAGTTAAAAGAGCATGTTGCTAGCTATTTCTGTAACCTGTTCACCTCAGTGATAGGACCAGACAACAATCAAATCTTGAGGACAGTTTCACCTAGGGTAAATGCACAAATGAACGAAAGGCTTACTGTTGTATACACGAAGGAAGAAGTTAAAGAGGCCTTGTTCAATATCGGAGATATCAAGGCACCCGGGCCTGATGGCATGTCTGTTGTTTTCTACAAAAGATTCTGGCACCTAGTCGGCGATAAAGTTACTTAAGAGGTTCTAAATGTCCTTGAAGGAGGCCAAATGCCTGAAGGATGGAATGACACCATGGTCGTGTTAATTCCGAAAAATGCAAATCCAGAAAGCCTAAAGGATTTAAGACCCAAAAATGCAACGTCATCTACAAGGTGATCTCCAAAGTAATTGCTAATAGACTGAAATGTATTTTGCCTCATATCATTTCACCCAATCAAAGTGCATTTGTACCAGGTCGTATTATTTCAGATAATATTCTCCTGGCCTATGAACTAACACATTTTTACAAAGGAAGAGAAGTGGTAGGAAGGGGTATGCAGCAATAAAACTTGACATGAGTAAAGCATAGGACCGGGTTGAATGGAATTTTCTAAAGGAAATGATGCTAAAGTTGGGATTTAAAGGAGAATGGGTCAACTTGGTGATGAAGTGCGCGACGACGGTTAAATATCAAGTGAAGGTAAACAGAGATGCAACTGAGATAATCATTCCCCAATGAGGCCTACGCCAAGGCGACCCACTTTCACCGTATTTATTTCTACTATGTGCGGAGGGTTTCTCCGCCCTGTTATATGATGCTGAAATAAAAGGGAATTTGAAAGGGATCAAACTATGCAGAGAAGCACCAAGTGTAAGTCACTTACTCTTTGTAGATGACTCACTGTTGCTCCTAGAGGCAAATGAAAAAAATGCCCAGACTATTAATGATATTCTAGAGAAGTATGATGTTTGCTCCGGACAAGTAATAAACAAGGACAAGTCAGCCATCCTTTTCAGCAAGAACACTAAGCAAATGCACAAAAGAGAGATGATGGGGGCATTGGGCATTACAACAGAAGGCTTGAAAGGGAGATACCTTGGACTACCAGCTTATATTGGGAAGGCGAAATCTAAAGATTTCCAGTATATAAAGGAAAAAGTGTGGAATAAGATACAAGGCTGGAAGGAGAGGTTACTATCCAAAGCGGGAAAGGAAATTCTAATCAAGGCAACATCTCAAACAGTCCCAGTATACACTATGGCCTGCTTTGACCTAACAAAAAGTTTGTGTGATGAACTTAGTTCCATGATAAGTAAGTTCTGGTGGAGCCAGGTGGACAAAGTAAACAAAATCCACTAGACTAGCTGGGAGAAGCTCTCAAAACAAAAGAGAGTGGGTGGATTAGGATTCAGGGACCTCCATGCTTTCAATATGGCCATGCTTGCTAAACAAGCATGGCGACTGCTTCAGAATCCGTCCTCACTATGCGCCAAAGTACTACAGGCCAAATATCATCCAGGGAACAGCATGATCGAAGCGACTCCAAAAAAGGGAATTTCGTATTCATGGCGTAGTATTTTGAAAGGCGTGCAACTACTGAAAAGAGGTATAATTTGGACAGTCGGAAATGGGCAAAACATCAAAATCTAGACGGATCCCTGGCTCACAAGAGGAACTACAAGAAGGGTCACCTCATTTTGTGGGAGACAAGTGATTTCGAAGGTTGCGGATCTTATAGACCCACAAATAAATAGTTGGGATGCTAACCTTGTGCACCAAACTTTCAATGCAGAGGATTCAAAGATAATCCTGCAGATCCCCATTCATGATCATTTTGATGACTCCATTGCATGGCACTTTGACAAGAAGGGAATCTTCTCGGTGAAATCAGCCTATAAGGTTGCAGTGGACAATGCAAAACGGGAATCAAGCCATGGGCAAACGTCAACTTCAAGAAGTAATGGAGAGGCGACTGATTT
>NC_057798.1:649396266-649398106 GCF_018294505.1 Triticum aestivum | reverse complement strand
CCGTTTATTAAATTCTACCTAAAATAACAGTCGCACTTAATCACTTCCTGCTAGCATTTTCTAGATAAATGTTGTGTTGTTAAATCGACATGTCAATCCACATACAGTTCAAGATGCTATCATGTAGATCCGCAGGGGTCACACACAGTTGGTGCAATGCAGATGGCATTGACTCGAGGTGATATGTCATTCAATTTAATAGGTTCCATACCTTGCACGCATTTTGCACCAACATCATCTAAATCTCTTCGAGCATCATACTTCAAGTCAGAACCAACCGATACCCACCTGGAAATCGCAACTGGAAATTCAGCTAAAGGTGTGGTGAAGAAGACATAATGGCAGAAATTCTTAACAGCTCAGCAGAGCATCGACTGGATGGGAATTATTGCCAAAAGTCTTACACTGCCTTATGCCTTCCCTGTTGCCAATTTTCCCAGATTAATCCAGCAATTGTCCGGCCCTTACCAACACCAGCACCATCACCAACAAAAAAACCTGCTCTATCACCAGTAGGGAGATGATGAAGGTGCCGCTGTCATACAACAACACAAGGATTTACAAGAGGTGTGATGGTACAAATAAAATAATAGCCAAATCATAGAATGTGAACAAACCTGACAAGCATAAACTATTGTCTCGATTTGTAAGCAAGATAATGTCTTAGTTTGATCCAACTCATCCATGATGTTCAACTCATAAGTCGGTTCAGGAGGTTGTACAGCTGACAGCGAAGAAGTCTCTACTACCGGATCCGGATGAGGCAGACCAAGAGATAGTTTGGGAGGCCTCTGGAAAAATGGGAATATGGCAAATTATAAAGGAATTGGGTGTATAAAAATAGTAATAACTGTAAGTACCGCAAAGCATTTCCACGAAGTGCAGACTGAGCCATGAAAGTAAATGGAATTCTTACATAGTCAGTGAAAGTTTCGCCGACGGTACCACCTTCATCTTCATCGCGCTCAACATCAATTGCAACCTGTTTGAAAAAATCCCAGTAAGTGCAAGTTTGCAAGCCCGATTATACACCAATGAGGCAGACATGGAGACATTGGATACACCAACAGAGCAGCTGAATGTTTATGAGAAATGCCACGGACATTTCGTGCACACTATTTAGCAGACGCACGTGTTGAACAAATGGAGAATGCGACATGAATCAATAAATTGTGTGATGCTAAACTGCTCGACGCCTCGCATGATGCCATGCCATACCACCCACCAATCAACATACCTCATTGATCTCCTCGGGCGGCTCTGTGGTGGGCAGCCCAATAGGGACTGTTGTCGTGACAGCAACCAGCTGTGGCGGCTGCGGCATGCCTGGCGGCAACACCGGGAGGAACGTCGGGGGCACGGGGACTGACGCTGGGGGCGCGCCGTTGCTGGCGGCGGTGAGGAAGTTCTGGAGCTTGGAGAGGTCCACGGCGAGGTCGACCCCGCACTGCGGGCAGCGGAAGTTGGTTAGGCCGTGGGGCACGTTGAGGACGGCCTGGCAGCGCACGCAGGGGAGCTGGATCTTCGTGGGGTCCACCCCATGCGCCTGCGACGTCTGTGCCGCCTGCGACGCCCGCTTCCGGGGCTGCGGCGGAGCGGGGAGGGCGGGGGCGGGGGCGGCGGAGGATTTGGGCGGGGAAGGCGTGGAGGAGGAGGGATTGGGCATGAGCTGCGGGGGCAGCCGCTGCGCCATCTGGCACTTGGGGCAGATGAACTCCGTCATGCCGGGGGCGACGGCGAGGACGCCGCGGCAGCCCGCGCAGCGGACCTGGATGAGCGCGGAGGCCGGCGAGGGGGAGGAGGAGCCGCCGGCCATCGGCGGCGAGGGTTTGGAGGGGAC
>NC_057798.1:649376977-649395322 GCF_018294505.1 Triticum aestivum | reverse complement strand
GTCTATCGTCTATCTTCTATCTACATCTATATACACTACCTAGAAAAGACATAAGGTTTCGCTCAACCTTCGTCCGCCTCCATTCCATGCTTAGCACACCGAGAAAATCAGGGAAAACCGGCCTGCTATAACCCACGCATGCATGTCCGTCTTGTTTACTCCCTCTACTAGCTAATTGGACGTGTGTTGCAACAGGACATACATTCTCTAGATGGATTATCCACCGAGAGGGAGAAACAAGATGACAGTACCTTGCTTGTCGGCGATGCCGTGGACGAAGAGATGGGAAGCAGCCGCCAAGGGGGGTGATGAGTAGCCAACGAGTCATGTAATGGGGAGCAGCTATCGGGAGGTTGATGAGGACCAGGTAAGCGACCAGCGGCGAAGCTGCTGGAGCGATGTACCGCGATGGCTAGCGTCAGCGAGGACTTGGCCAGCCGCCACCCAGGTCGGGAGGGGATGGGAGGAGCGGGAGGGGGCTAGAGGAGGGTCAAACCCTAACTATTGAGGAGAAGGAGGGGTTGGGGGTTTACGGGCCTAAATTTGGGCTTTCTTTGCCCATCGATTAATGGGCCAATAGCGATTAATCGGTGTGGCAACCGATTATATCGGTTTGAGGGGCTAGTTAATCGGTCGGACGAGTTATCGGGCCGAATAGGTGCTATTCTGGTCGACAACTCTATGAGTAGCAATTAGTTGGCCATTAACTGATTAATTGGATGTATTCTTGAACATCTGGTTCAACATCAATCGTGTCTCATATATACCTTCACCCACTGTCACCACCTACATAATCCAATCTCACCATATATGTTAATGGCCCATACTTGGTAGCCCTAGTACTATCAAATGGTATACACAAATGGATTAGGCAAGACACCTGGTCAGATATTTTATTTCCTTTTAATATGGGGAATCTGAAGCCAGGAGTACTATGTTTAAATTTACCAAACGAAAAAGGATTAGTTTCCATATTACTGTGAGATCCTACGAATTCGGGATTGATACATCTCCAATAAATCTATAACTTTTTATTATTTCATGCTATTATAGTATCAATCTTGATGTTTTATATGCAATTATATATCAATTTTTGGGACTAACCTATTAACCTAGTGCCCAGTGCCAGTTTTTTTTTGCTTATTTTGGGCCTTTCAGGAAATCAATATCAAACAGAGTTTGAACACTATGAAACTTTTTGACGATTTTTTTGGACAAGAGAGACCCTAGAAGGTTTGAGAGAAGACCAGAAGAGCCACGAGGGAGCACAAGCTCACTAGGAGCGCCCCAGGGGGGCGCCCTGCTACCTCTTGAGCTTGCATTGGTTTTCCTTTGAAGAGGGAAGGGTGATGCAGCAAAGTAGCGTAAGTATTTCCCCCAGCTTTGAGAACTATGGTATCAATCCAGTAGGAGACAACGCACAAGTCACTGAATACCTGCACAAACAATCAACAACTTGCACCCAACACGATAAAAGGGGTTGTCAATCCCTTCACGGTCACTTGCAAAAGTGAGATCTGATAGAGATCGATAAACGGTAAAGTAAATATT
This sequence comes from Triticum aestivum, assembly GCF_018294505.1. NCBI lineage: Eukaryota > Viridiplantae > Streptophyta > Magnoliopsida > Poales > Poaceae > Triticum > Triticum aestivum. The sequence goes on along the minus strand of NC_057798.1, from coordinate 649,393,771 downwards.
TTTGGTATTTTTGGTTTATAGATTGGAAAGTAAAGATTGCAATAAAAAGGAACGGCGACAGAAATTGGCAAGTTAACGGGAAACTAATAGATTCAATATAATGGAAAAGAGACCCGGGGGCCATAGGTTTCAGTAGTAGCTTCTCTCAAGATAGCAAATATTACGGTGGGTGAACAAATTACTACCGAACAATTGATAGAAAAGCGCATAGTTATGATGATATCTAAGACAATGATCATAAACATAGGCATCACGTCCGTGTCAAGTAGACTGACTCATGCCTGCATCTACTACTATTACTCCACACATCGACCGCTATCCAGCATGCATCTAGAGTATTAAGTTCATAAAGAGCTGAACTAACGCATTAAGCAAGATGACATGATGTAGAGGAATTAACTCAATCAATTAAATGAAAACCCCATCTTTTTATCCTCGATGGCAACAATACAATACGTGCCTTGCTGCCTCTACTTGTTGGGGAACGTACAAATTTAAATTTTTCCCTACGATCATGCAAGATCTATCTAGGAGATGCATAGCAACGAGACGGGAGAGTGTGTCCACGTACCCTCGTAGACCGAAAGCGGAAGCGTTTAGTAACGTGGTTGATGTAGTCGAACGTCTTCACGATCCAACCAACCCAAGTACCAAACGTACGGCACCTCCATGTTCAGCACACGTTCAGGACGACAACGTACCTCGAGCTCTTGATCCAGTTGAGGACGACGGAGAGCTCCGTCAACACGACAGCATGGCGACAGTGTTGATGATGTTACTGGCGCAGGGCTTCGCCTAAGCACTACGACGATATGACCGAGGTGTTAAACTGTGGAGGGGGCACCGCACACGGCTAAGAGAATAACTGTTATGCTTCGGGGTGCCCCTGTCCCCGTATATAAAGGAGGGAGGGAGGAGGCTGGCGGGCTAGGAGGGGAGCTGAGGGAGTCCTTGATTAGGGGGTCCTCGGACAGCCAGACTATATGTATTTTGGCTGGACTATTGGACTATGAAGATACAAGATTGAAGACTTAGTCCCGTGTCCGGGTGGGACTCTCCTTTGCGTGGAAGGCAAGCTTGGCAATTCGGATATGTAGATCTCCTTCTCTGTAACTGACTCTGTGTAACCCTAGCCCCCTCTGGTGTCTATATAAGCCGGAGGGTTTAGTCTGTAGGACAACAACAACCATAATCATAGGCTGGCCTCTATGGTTTAGTCTCTACGATCTCGTAGTAGATCAACTCCTGTAATACTCATATCATCAAGATCAATCAAGCAGGAAGTAGGGTATTACCTCCATCGAAAGGGCCCGGACCTGGGTAAACATTATGTCCCCCGCCTCCTATTACCATTAGCCTTAGACGCACAGTTCGGGACCCCCTACCCGAGATCCGCCGGTTTTGACACCGACATTGGTGCTTTCATTGAGAGTTCCACTGTGCCGTCGCGGTAAGGCTTGATGGCTCGCCTTGTTATCAAGGACAACATCACCTCTGGGGGAGCCCTGGCTGTAGGCCAAACTCTCCGACTAGGCGGCTTTGTCATGACCGCCCATTCGGCCGCCGCACCGACGATGACTTCTCGGGTCATCAAAAACAACCTCCACATCAGCTCGAAATTCACCGAGCAGATGGATCCAATGGAGCTCTCCTCCCTGAACGAGCTCTTGGATCGCATCGCCGCCCTGGGAGTCGCTATGGACTATGATCGGCTCAGGCTTAAACCCGACCAAAGGGAGATTAACTCTCCGCCGGTCACCCACCAGATAGCGGTGGTGGAGGAGCAATGTAGCGATTCTTCCTCTATTTTGAGGACGAACTATGTCCGGATTCCCGAGCTCTCCGAGCCAGATACCCGTCTACGGGAGGACATGGCCCAGGCTCCGAACCTAGAATGAGACAGCGGGCCAGAAAAATTGGGCAACATCCCAGAGCCCGAACTCCCAAGCTCGGAAGCTCCTCTGCCCATGGGTCTTAGATCGGGTCAAGGTTTGGACTTAAATCTACCCACCCACCCAGATACAAGCGATCTTTCCCACATTAGACAAGAGCCCCAAGAGACATTACATCACTTCTAGGCCAGATTCCTCCTTGTAATGAGCAAGGTCAAGGACTGTCGCGAGGAAGACGCAATCTCATTCTTTTGCAAAAATTGCACGGACAAGGGAATACTCAACGTCATAAGTCACCGTGACATAGCACACTTCGCTGACTTGGCGGCCATAATAGAGAAGTACTGTGTGATGGAAAGCGTTTGGAAAACCCAAACAAAATTCTGGGACCCTCCGGCTCTCACTAAACCCCTCGTCCGAACAAAAAGGGCGCACCCTCGCAAGTCACCCAATCCAATCACAAAGAAAACAAAGCCCATTACAGGGCGTGGAACCGTATTGGAGGGATGGCTCAATGGGCCATGCAAAATTCACAGCACACCGGATATCATACCAACACACAGCCTTAGAGCATGTTGGATACTCCGGCAGGTGGCCAAGAGCGGCGAGGATCTCCTCATCAACGATACCGCAGAGCATCATCCTACGGAAAATAACAATACAGTATTGACAGTCTTCGAGACTTTCGCCTCAAATAATAGGCGCAAGCGAGCACTCCGCAGCCTCGCCGAAGTCTGCCACATTGCAGCAATAAATCCATGGAACGACACGACCATAACCTTCAATGCCAGTGACGAACCTCAATTTCGAACAATCCGAGCACTAGCCGCTTTGGTCCTTAGTCCAATTGTGGACGGCTTCCGGCTCACTAAAGTGCTCATGGACGGTGGCAGCGGATTAAACCTCATTGAGGGAGTCCTGGATTAGGGGGTGTCCGGATGGCCGGACTATGACCTTTGGCCGGACTCCCGGACTATGAAGACACAAGATTGAAGACTATGTCCCGTGTCCGGATGGGACTTTCCTTGGCGTGGAAGGCAAGCTTGGCGATACGATATGATGATCTCCTCCCATTGTAACCGACTCTGTGTAACCCTAGCCCTCTCCGGTGTCTATATAAACCGGAGAGTTTTAGTCCGTAGGACGAACAACAATCATACCATAGGCTAGATTCTAGGGTTTAGCCACTCCGATCTCGTGGTAGATCTACTCTTGTACTACCCATATCATTAATATTAATCAAGCAGGAGTAGGGTTTTACCTCCATCGAGAGGGCCCAAACCTGGGTAAAAACATCGTGTCCCTTGTCTCCTGTTACCATCCGCCTAGACGCACAGTTCGGGACCCCCTACCCGAGATCCACCGGTTTTGACACCGACATTGGTGCTTTCATTGAGAGTTCCGCTGCGCCGTCGCCATCAGGAAGGATGCCGCACCTCGTCTTTAAAGACGGCGTCGTTGCTAAAGGAGCTTTGGCTGTCGGCCAAACTCTCCGGCTAGGCAGGTTTTTGATGACCGCCAGTCCGGCCGCCCCGCCAACGATGACCTCTCGGGCCATCGAAAGCAATCTTCACGTCAGCTCGGAGCTCGCCGAGCAGTTAGATCCGATGGAGCTCTTCTCCCTGAACAAACTGTTGGATCGCATCGCGGCCCTAGGAGTCGCTACTGATTACGACCAGATTGGGCTTAAACCTGATCAGAGAGAGATTGACTCTCCCCAGATTACCCACCACGTCGAAGTGGTGGAAGAACAATGCGGCGAATCTTCGCCCGCCCTAAGGACTAGATGCGTCCGGATTCCCGATACCTCCAAGCCGGAAACCCGCGGATGGAAGGATGTCGCCCGAACCCTGAACCTAAAGTCAGGCAGCAGGCCCGATTCATTAAATAATATCTGAGAGAGCAAGCTTCCGAATTCGGAAACTGCTCGGCCCCTGAATCTTACATCGGGCAAGGTTCCGGATTTACATCCACCCGCCCACCCAACTATACGGGATTTATCCCTAATACGGCAAGAGTCCGGAGAAGCAGTACACCACTACTGGGCCAGATTCCTCCTGGTTATGAACAGGATAAAGGACTGCCGTGAGAAAGAAGAAATTTTACTCTTCATTAACAACTGCACGGACATCGGAATCCTCAACGCCATAAGTCGCCGCGAAATTACACGATTTCCCGACTTGACATCCATAGTACAAAAGTACTGTGCGATTGAAAGCGTTCAGAAAACCGAAGATAAATTCTGGGACAATCCGGCCCCGAATATAACACGAGTCCGAAACAAAAGGGCGCATTATCGCCAGGCATCCGAGCCAAATATCAAAAAACAAAAGCCCTCTACAGGGTACGGGACCGTATTGGAAGGATGGCTCAATGGACCCTGTAGAATTCATAATTCAGGGAAAGCCACACCAACGCACAGCCTCAGAGCATGTTGGATACTACGGCAGGTAGCCAGAAGCGGCGAGGAGCTTTTAACTCCAGCACCCGAAGAATACCTCCCCAGTACGGTATCGACAGTCTTTGAGACGTTCACATCAAACAATGCAAGGAAACGAACGCTCCGCAACCTCGCCGAAGTCTACCAAGTAGCAACAATAAACCCATGGAGTGACATGGCTATCACCTTTAATGCTAGTGACGAACCTAAATTCCGGACAGCCCGAGCACCAGCCGCATTGGTCCTCAGTCCGTTAGTGGACAGCTTCTGACTTACAAAGGTACTCATGGACGGCGGCAGCGGACTCAACCTCATCTACGAGGAAACCCTGCGAAAAATGGAAATTGACTGGAGCCGCATTGAGCGAAGCAACACAACTTTTAGGGGAATAATCCCAAGCCGGGAAGCGTGCTGTTTAGGAAAGATCACACTGGATGTGGTGTTCGGCACGTCGGACATTTACAGATCCGAGGAGGTCACGTTTCAAGTGGCCCCGTTCAGCAGCGGCTACCATGCTTTGCTAGGGCGAGAAGCATTTACAATTTTCCAAGCCATACCCCATTGCGGGTACATGAAGCTCAAAATGCCCGGGCCCAACGGAATCATCACTCTCGCAAGTGATCCGGACATAGCACTCCGCACTGAAAACAAGACAGACACACTAGCCCTGGAGGCATTATCTGAGGCCCTAGCAGCCGAGGAGTTAACGGCGTTGCGCTCCACGGTGGACAGGGACGACGTGATACTAGACAAGAGATCCAAGTCCACCTCTTTTAAACCGGCAGACGAAATAGTCAAATTCCAAGTCCATCCAACGGACCCTACAAAAACGGCCTCCATCGGGGCACAATTAAAACCCGATGTAGACGCCGCACTCAGAGACTTTCTACGAGAAAATTGGGACATTTTCGCCTGGCACCCCTCGGATATGCCAGGAATCCCACGCAGGCTGGCCGAGCACAGCCTGAACATCATAAAAGGGTTTAAACCCGTCAAGCAGACCCTACGGCGCTTTTCCGAACCTAAGAGACAAGCCATGGGAGAGGAGCTAGCAAAACTGCTGGAAGCCGGGTTCATCAGAGACATAAAACATCCGAACTGGCTAGCAAACCTGGTGATGGTACCAAAGAAGGACAAATCTTGGCACCTATGTGTCGATTTCAAAGACCTAAACAAGGCATGTCCAAAGGACCCTTTCCCACTCCCTCGAATCGATCAAATCATCGACGCCACTGCAGGACACGACTCACTATGTTTCCTCGATGCATACTCTGGCTACCATCAAATCAAGATGGCAGAGTCAGACCAGGCCACAACGGCATTCATCACCCCATACGGCCCATTCTGCTTCAACACGATGCCCTTTGGGCTCAAAAACGCCGGCACAACATATCAGTGCATGATTCAGACATGTCTGGCCAACCAGATCGGCAAAACAGTCGGAGCATACGTAGACGACGTGGCCGTCAAAACAAAACACGTCGATACTCTAGTAGACGACTTGAGGCTCACGTTCGACAATCTCCGAACATATGACATTAAGCTCAACCCGGAGAAATGCGTTTTCGGCGTACCAGCCGGAAAGCTCCTGGGCTTCATCGTGTCCGGTAGAGGAATTGAAGCAAACCCAGCCAATATCCGAGCTCTGTCACAATTAGATACCCCAAAGGACCTCAAACAAATACAAAAACTGACAGGATGCGTGGCGGCTCTAAGCCGCTTTATCTCCCGCTTAGGAGAAAAGGCATTACCCCTCTATCGCCTCCTACGGCGCACCGACCACTTCGAGTGGACGGAGGCCGCCACGGCCGGACTCGAAGAAATAAAAGCCATATTGGCAACAAATCCGGTCCTGGCCGCGCCCAACACGGGCGAATCAATGCTATTATACATCGCCGCAACCCATCAAGTTGTCAGCGCGGTGCTCGTCGTCGAACGAGAAGCGGACGAACACAAGTTCCCCCTCCAAAAACCAGTGTACTACGTGTCCACTGTGCTAACTCCATGTAAGTCACGGTACCCGCATTATCAAAAGATAGCATACGTGGTGTTCATGGCATCCCGGAAGCTGCGACACTACTTTCAAGAGTGCTCCATAATAGTAGCATCCGAAGTACCCCTTAATGACATTATAAACAACCGCGACGCAACGGGCCGGATTGCCAAATGGGCCATCTAGATCCTCCCGTTCGACATAACCTACAAGCCAAGGCGAGCTTTTAAGTCACAGGTTTTGGCCGACTTCATTGCCGAATGGACTGAAGCCGAACTCCCTAAAGAATACGGCGCATATTCCAACTGGATCATGCACTTCGACGGCTCCAAAATGTTGGCTGGCCTGGGGGCTGGCGTTGTCCTGACGTCCCCTACCGGGGACACAGTCCAATACGTACTTCAGATAATGTACACGGATTCGAACAACGCAGCCGAATACGAGGCCCTTTTACATGGCCTCCGAATAGCAGTCTCCATGGGCATTCAGCGCCTAGAGGTCCGTGGGGATTCAAATCTCGCAATATCCCGAATAAATGGAGACTTCGACGCCAAGGACCCGAAAATGGAAGCTTACCGCAACGCCATCTTAAAGATGTCATCTCGGTTTGAGGGGCTCGAATTTCATCACATAGCTCGGGAAAATAACCAAGCAGCAGACGTGCTGGCACGCATCGGCGCCAAGCGCGAGGCCATCCCTCCCAACATCTTCCTAGAAAGGTTGTTCAAGCCATCTGTATCATGGGACGGAGAATCCGGAAACAATAGCCCGAACACAACTACACTGCCCCTCATTGAGCATCCTGACACAATTGGGGGCTACGCCAACGAAACAACACCGTCAGCCCACGAAATAATGGCAGTCATTGCCCCTTGGACAGAGCCATTCCTAGCCTACCTAACTAGGCAAGAACTTCCCGAGGACCAAAACAAGGCCCGCTGCATAGTGCGGCGATCTAAAGCCTACAAAGTCCACGAGGGAGAGCTTTACAAGAAAAGCACAACCGGAGTCCTTCAAAGGTGTATCTCCGAAGAAGAAGGACGAGACCTTTTGGCTGAAATCCATGCCGGACTTGGCGGGCACCACGCCGCAGCCCGGGCCCTTGTAAGCAAGGCCTTCCGTACCGGATTTTATTGGCCAACGGCCCGGGCAGACGCTCAGGACTTAGTGCAAAGATGTGTTGGTTGCCAGTTATTCGCCAACCAAAGTCACATGCCGCCTACCGCCCTACAAACTATACCCATTACCTGGCCTTTTGCGGTCTGGGGGCTTGACATGGTCGGACCCCTTAAAGGAGGAACCCACAAGCAAAAATACCTACTGGTCATGGTGGACAAATTCACCAAATGGATAGAAGCCAAGCCTATAAAGACGGCCGAATCCGGACCCGTGATAGACTTCCTTTCCGGGGTTGTACACCGTTATGGTGTCCCCCACAGCATCATAACCGACAACGGCACAAACTTCACGGCCGATGAAGTCAAACTTTGGTGCAAAAACATGGGCATCAAGCTCGACTACGCTTCAGTCTATCACCCTCAAACTAACGGTCAAGTCAAACGGGCCAACGATCTCATCATGAGCGGCATCAAACCCAGACTAGTGCGATCCCTCAAGGAATCCGACACGCACTGGGTAGAGGAGCTTGACTCCGTACTCTGGGGCTGTGGACCACGCCGAATCGCACTACCGGATTCACACCATTTTTTATGGTATACGGCGCAGAGGCAGTACTGCCATGCGACATAATCCATGACTCACCTCGAGTGCGCATGTACGAAGAAAGAGAAGCCGAGCTCGATCGGCAGGACAACTTGGACACATTGGAAGAGGAGCATGACGTGGCAAAGGTTCGTTCCGCATTCTATCAACAGCAGGCTTGAAGATACCAAAGCAGAGAAGTACGGGCCAAAACGTATAACGTTGGCGAACTAGTTCTACGCCTGCCAGACAAGAAAAAGGAAAAATTAAAGCCCAAATGGGAGGGCCCCTTCATCATCGACCAAGTACTGACCGGCGGAGCGTACCGTCTGCGAGGCGCATCGGACAACCGACTCGAGCCAAACCCATGGAATGCAGCATGCCTACGAAGGTTCTACGCCTAGCGCCAGACTCCGTGTTTGTCTCCTTCCCTCGTCCCTTTGTTTTATTTTTTGTTTTTATTTTTGGCAGTCCGGGATTTTGTTCCTTCTCCCTCCCCCTTTTTTCTCACAAGCCCTTAGGGGCTCGCATGTGCAATATTCGCACGCACCCGACGCGCTACCTGCGCTCACAATACCTGGGGGCTTCTCTACCAAGAAGTCTATATAAAACGGGCCTCACGCCCAAAACATGTGTAATGCTTCCGCATGAACCTTTTATACACCATTATGTGCATCGATATGACTTAAGTTTTGGCCAAGCTGGGTTGCCTGGCTCTTGTGCTTACCCCTATGTTCCCGTTCGTTCGGCTAGGTGGTAAAGGGAGCACCTCTGCGATTGTTACTGCCGGGTCAGCCGGATATGTACCTCAGACTGGGTGAAGCCGAAAGCTAGCGTTCTTAAGGGAATATTCGGTCGGTGAACTAAAAGATGATCTTTCGTATTTACTTTTTTGCCCCCAGATGCTTTCCTGCTCTTTCTGGCAATTCAGACATGCACTTTAGGGCATGCCTCCCAGGGAAAGGAACCCCTAACGGAACTATTCTCTCTGGAAGATGTTTCTTACTAACCATGTAATATAACATAACTAGTTGGGCACTTGTTTGCTAAAGCACTTATGACCCCTACGCCTTGTCTCCATGCATGCCCCGGTTCTTACATAACCAAGAGGGTATTCGGACACACTCCGGACTATAGGGTCCAGAGGTCGAAGCAAAAAGGTCCGCAATGACAAACGATCTACAATCCGGCTAGAGGACATTTTTTATGTCATTTTTACATAGTCAATCCGACTCGGCATATTCTTCTTCAATGCAATCTAACAGGCGGTCTAATTTACAGTCCTGTTGGGAATACTTTGCAGCCAGCTCCACCTGGCCATATGCCAATCTGACCGGGATCTCCTTTCCTGGACCTATAGGGCCAACCTCGGCCATGTGGTTTGGGTCAGCCTTCGTGTACCGAGTCTTCACCATGGCCCAGGCCTCACTGGCACCTTGACGGCAAGCCGATATCTTCCATAACCGGAAGCGTTGCAGCACTCCCTCCAGCTTCTTGGCAAGCTCCTCAAGGCCTTCAGGCATGGAGAGGGATGGCCACATAGCCTGGACGACGCCTCGCATTGCCTGCCGAACTCGCTCGTGTAGTTGCAACAGCTCGGGAAGATGGTCTCCCGATGAACCGGGCATTTCCTCCGCCGGACGACCCGTCAGCAGACCTACAGACATAGCTCTGTCAATCGACTTCCTCGCCGAATTATTTTTTCGAAGATTCGTTCAAGCACTTACTAAAAATGCTGCGTCAAAGTCACCGATTCTCCTTCACGGCAGAAGACAGCTGGATGCGAACATCTTTCAGTTCCTCGCCTAGCTGGGTATTGGTGTCTTGAAGCTTGTTCTTCTCTTGCCTCACCCTCGTCAGCATGTTCTCGCCAGCCTTTAGTTGGCGTAGAAGTTGTTGCTGGCCCGGATTTGCTCCGGCCTCATCTGCATTATTATAGTCAGGGTCGCACGCCTGCCGCATTTTAAAACAGAGGTACCTTTCGAAGCACATATTACCTGCGGGCGTCCCCTTGACATTCTCTGAAACGGCCAATGCGGCCTCGAGCTGAGCCTTGCACTCTTCGAGCTCCTGGGACAATTGTGTGTTCTTCTTTGTAAGACACTGCATAGCACATGATCCTTCAAACAGTTATCTTCACTGTTTCAAGTCTCGGGGGCTACTGACATACATAACCTTCAATTCTACTCACCTGTATGTCTTTCACATACTGCTTCGTGGCTCTGGCTAGACCATTTTGAGCAGCACAGAGATACGCATCTCCTGTATTAAAGGCATCCAACGCCTCTGGGGAGAAACACGCGTCACGGAGAACAGTCCGACGACGCCTGTGGTTTAGGGCACTCTCCACCTCTGAATTGGTGGCAGATAGCCCGTCGGCGCCCTCTGTCGGAGGAGCACCCAAGGCGCGTCCCGTGTCCGCCTCCGCTTCCGGACCCGGCCTCGAACCTTGGCCGGCGGACATAGTCCGGCGGGCTCTCTTCTTTCTAAGAAAATCATGAGCATTAGTAAGACTCAAGGGCATAAACCCTAGGCGTTAAATCCGCACACCATACCGTTGCACCGGAATCTCGATCTGGTCCGCACTTCTTTTTGGCCCGCCTGGTTTCAGCGGCCCTTGTTGGCTGCCCACTGTGGGCTCGGCCTTCTGCCTCAGGGATTTACCCTGCGAAGCGCTGTTAGTGCACGGCATGCAAGATAAAGCATGAGAATACTGGGACTTCGGTCTTAGTTACCTTGGAAGCTGGAAGTAGTCCGGGGTAGTCGGCCGTGATGGCCACTAAGGAGTTATCCTTGCTCAATTGATGAAATACTCCATCAACCAACTCCACGCATAAGTCCGGATCTTCTTGGGAGTCCGAATCGAGGGACCATTCTGGATCCTCGGGTTGTGGAGCAGGGCTGTTTATTTCCTTCACAGCCTGGCGCAGCTCTTGCGTTTAAACATTACTAGTCTAAGTACTCAACTACGGGAATTTCTAAGATGGATAGGCGAGTGAACGTGTCTACTCACCCAACTAGGAGGATTGTACATAGAGAATCCGTCTTCTGGGTTGACACGAAGGAATTCTTCCTCCTCCCCCTTGTACAAAGCGGATAAGATCCTCGTTAAAGTGGCAGCCGAATCTGGCCCCTTGCGCCCGCACCGGGTAGCATCATCCTTCCCGTTGAAATCCCACATGGGATGGCCTCTGTATTGAAGCGGCTGCACCCCTCGCGTGATGCATATGGCCATGACCTTGATCATGGTCAGTCCGGAATGAGCCAACAACCTTATCCGGCTCATCAGGTACAGGACGTCCCTGTTAGCTTCCCTCTGAGGGTTCCGTGGGCGCCAACTCAGGCGCTTCTTCAACGGAGCATTATTGAACTCGAGGAGGCTGATCCGTACAGGGTCCGGTAGGGGGACGTCATCTATGTAAAACCATTTCGAGGGCCAGCCTTTGGACGCCCTCTTTGGGGTGCCGGATAGATATCCGGTCCCGGCGATGCGCCATAGTTCGGCTCCGCCCACTTGATAAATAGACCCCTCCTAAGAACGAGGCACAAGGCAAAACAACCTCTTCCACAGCGCGAAATGGGCCTCAACGCCCAAGAACAGCTCGCAGAGGGCCACGAAGCCCGCAATGTGCAGAATGGAGGCAGGTGTGAGGTTGTGTAGCTGGAGGCCGTAGAACTCCAGCAACCCTCAAAGAAACGGATGAATTGGAAATCCGAGTCCTCTCATTAAATAAGGGACTAGGCATACCCGCTCTCCTCGAGAGGGATGGGGGACGCTCTCCGCCTGCTCTCCGCCGCTATAGGTAGCAATCCCGGCTCGAACTGGGACCATATATGCTGGGGGGAGAAGCCCCTTGGACTGAAGCACTACTAGCTTGCTATGCGGGACGGAACACCGCCCCCAATCTCCGGGCCGAGCACTAGAGGGGCGAGAGGAGGGGCTGCACCGACCGGCCATGGTGGAATGGATCTCTGTCGAAGGCACTCTGATGAAATCTCGCGGAGGGAAGATGGTGTGAATTGGATCTAAATCCCCGTCTCTTTTATGGGCGGTTCATTAACGCAACCAGGGGGTAACTGAAAAAATCCCCTGGATTTTTGCATTCGTTTGACACGTGGAAGGTGGTCATTATGGGCACAGAAGTAGAGGAGGGCGGCATGCACTAGAAGCCAGACACTATTCGACGGATACAGAGAATTTGTAGGAGAACCCGCCTTGCAATGTCGAAGACAACTTGTGCGCCGGACTCGTCGTCATTGAAGCCTGGTTCGGGGGCTACTGAGGGAGTCCTGGATTAGGGGGTGTCCAGATGGCCGGACTATGACCTTTGGCCGGACTCCCGGACTATGAAGATACAAGATTGAAGACTCCGTCCTGTGTCCGGATGGGACTTTCATTGGCGTGGAAGGCAAGCTTGGCGATACGATATGAAGATCTCCTCCCATTGTAACCGACTCTGTGTAACCCTAGCCCTCTCCGGTGTCTATATAAACCGGAGAGTTTTAGTCCGTAGGACGAACAACAATCATACCATAGGCTAGATTCTAGGGTTTAGCCACTCCGATCTCGTGGTAGATCTACTCTTGTACTACCCATATCATCAATATTAATCAAGCAGGAGTAGGGTTTTACCTCCATCGAGAGGGCCCGAACCTGGGTAAAAACATCGTGTCCCTTGTCTCCTGTTACCATCCGCCTAGACGCACAGTTCGGGACCACCTACCCGAGATCCGCCAGTTTTGATACCGACACTCATCTACGAGGAAACGCTCAACAAAATGGAAATAGACAAAAGCCGCATTGAGCAAAGCAGCACGACCTTTAGAGGAATCATCCCCAGTCGGGAGGCACGATGCGCGAGAAAAATCACACTAGATGTGGTATTCGGCACGCCGGAGAATTATAGGTCCGAAGAAATCACATTCCAAGTGGCCCCATTCAGCAGCGGATACCACGCCCTTTTAGGGCGAGATGCATTCACGAGCTTCCAAGATATACCCCATTATGGGTACATGAAGCTCAAGATGCCCGGGCCCAATGGAATCATCACTCTAGCTAGTGATCTGGACGTAGCACTCCGCGCCAAAAATAAAACCGCCGCACTGGCCCTTGAGGCATTATCCGAAGCCCTCGCGGCCGAAGAACTAACTGCGTCGCACTCCATAGTGGACAGGGATGACGTGATACTCGACAAACGACCCAAGTCCACCTCTTTCAAACCAGGGGACAAAATAGTCAAATTCCATGTGCACCCAAGGGACCCTACAAAAATGGCATCCATCGGGGCACAGCTGAACCCCACAATAGACGCTGCACTATGAGAGTTCTTGCGTGAGAATTAGGACATCTTCGCCTGGCATCCTTCAGACATGCCAGGTATCCCACGCAGGCTGGCCGAGCATAGCCTAAACATACTGAAGGGATACAAGCCGGTCAAGCAGACTCTTCGGCGCTTTTCAGAACTTAAGCGACAAGCCATGGGAGAGGAGCTAGCCAAATTACTCGAGGCCGGATTCATCAGAGAAATAAAACATCCAGACTGGCTAGCAAACCTGGTGATGGTACCAAAGAAGGACAAATCCTGATGCCTATGTGTCGATTTCAAGGACCTCAATAAGGCCTGCCCCAAGGATCCCTTCCCCCTCCCCCGCATCGATCAAATCATTGACGCTACCGCAGGACACGACTCATTATGCTTCCTCGACGCATACTCCGGATACCATCAAATTAAGATGGCAGAGTCCGACCAAGCCGCAACGACATTCATAACTCCATACGGTCCCTTCTGCTTTAACACCATGCCTTTCGGTCTCAAAAATGCTGGTACAACCTATCAACGCATGATTCAAACATGCCTGGAAACACAAATCAGCAAAACAGTTGAGGCATACGTGGACGACGTGGTCATCAAAACCAGACACGTCGAGTCTTTAATAGACGACTTGAGACTTACGTTCGACAATCTCTCCGAACATATGACATCAAGCTCAATCCGGAAAAATGCATTTTCGACATTCCTGCCGAAAAGCTCTTGGGCTTCATCGTTTCCAATAGAGGAATTGAAGCAAATCCGACCAAAATTCAAGCTCTGTCACAGTTGGCTACACCAACAGACCTCAAGCAAATCCAGAAATTAACTGGATGCATGGCTGCCCTAAGCCGCTTTATATCCCGATTGGGAGAAAAGACACTACCTCTTTATCGCCTTCTTCGATGCACCAAACACTTCGAGTGGACGGATGCGGCTACGGCCGGACTGAAAGAAATAAAGGCCCTCTTGGCCAGCAATCCAATCCTGGCCCCGCCAAATATCAGTGAAACCATGCTGTTTTATACAGCTGCAACACACCAGGTTGTAAAGCGATGTGCTCGTCGTCAAACGAGAGACGTATGGACATAAGTTCCTGCTTCAAAAGCCGGTATACTACGTATCCACTGTCCTCACTCCATGCAAGTCACGGTACCCACATTATCAAAAGATAGCATACGCGATCTTCATGGCATCCCGGAAACTACAACACTACTTTCAAGAGTGTTCAATCACGGTGGCCTTTGAAGTACCACTCAACGATATAATAAATAACCGCGATGCCACGAGCCGGATTGCCAAGTGGGCTATCAAGCTCCTCCCATTCGACATCATATAAAAACCACGGCGAGCCATTAAGTCACAAGGACTGGCTGACTTCGTCGCCGAATGGACAGAAGCCGAACTCCCTAAAGAGTACGGCGCGTACTCCAATTGGATCATGCACTTTGACGGCTCTAAGATGCTGGCTGGTCTGGGAGCAGGCGTTGTCCTGACACCCCCCAACGGAGATACAGTCCAATACGTACTCCAAATACTATACACAGAGTCCAACAATGCAGCCGAATATGAGGCTCTGTTGCATGGTCTTCGGATGGCAGTATCCATGGGCATTCAACGCCTAGAAGTGCGTGGGGATTCGAACCTTGCAATATCTCAAATAAATGAAGACTTTGATGCCAAGGACCCAAAAATGGTGGCTTACCGCCATGTCGTCCTCAAAATATCAGCTCGGTTCGAGGGGCTCGAATTCCACCATGTGGTCCGAGAAAACAATCAAGCGGCGGATATTCTCGCCCGCATCGGCGCTAAGCGCGACCCCGTCACATCTAATATCTTTTTGGAAAGGCTGTTCAAGCCATCCGTGGTGTGGGAAAGGGAGACCGGCAATACCGGTCCAGACCCGAACACAACCCCAGATCCCCAACACTCTGATGTAATCGGAGGCTCCGCCACCAATATAACACCTTCGGTCCACGCGATTATGGCTGTCATCACCCCGTGGACAGAACCCTTCTTAGCCTACCTAAATAGGTAAGAACTCCCTGAGGACCAAAAGGAGGCACGTTGCATTGTGCGGCACTCTAAAGCCTACAAGGTTCACGAGGGAAAGCTTTATAAGAAAAGCGCGACCGGAGTGCTCCAAAGGTGCATCTCCGAAGAGGAAGGACGACAGCTACTGGCCAAAATTCATGCTGGACTCGGCGGCCACCACGCCGCAGCTCGGGCCCTTGTAAGCAAGGCCTTCCGTACAGGTTTCTACTAGCCGACAGCCCGAGCAGACGCACAGGACCTCGTCCAACATTGTGTCGGTTGCCAGCTTTTTGCAAATCAAAGCCATATGCCACCTACCGCTCTCCAAACAATCCCCATAACTTGGACCTTTGCGGTCTGGGGGATCGATATGGTTGGACCCCTTAAAGGAGGAAGCCATAAGAAAAAATACTCGTTGGTCATTTGTGGATAAATTCACCAAATGGATAGAAGCCAAACCAGTTAAAATGGCCGAATCCGGACCAGTGATAGACTTCATATCCGGGGTCGTACATCATTACGGTGTCCCCCACAACATCATCACCGATAACGGCTCCAACTTCATAGCCGACGAGGTGAAAACTTGGTGCAGCAACATGAACATTAAGCTCGATTATGCCTCCGTCTATCACCTCCTAACAAACGGTCAAGTCGAACGAGCAAATGGTCTTATTATGAGCAGCATCAAACCCAGACTAGTGCGATCCTTGAAGGAATCAGATACGCAATGGGTCGAGGAGCTCGACTCTGTACTATGGGGGCTGTGGACCACGCCGAATCGCACCACCGGATACACACCATTTTTTTATGGTGTACGGCGCTGAGGCGGTATTACCCTGCGATGTCATTCATGACTCACCTCGAGTGCGCATGTACGAAGAGAGAGAAGCCGAGCTTGATCGGCAGGACAGTTTAGATGCCCTGGAGGAGGAGCGTGATGTCGCAAAGGCCCGTTCCGCATTCTACACTACAAAAAAAAGACACATCCGTGACATCTTGGGCCGAACGAAATTTTTTTCTGTCATACATATGACACTTCTATGACGATAATTGTGACAAAACCCGGTATCATCATAGATGTGGTGGGCTCCTACTTCTATGACAAAAAATCATGACAGAAAATGGGCTTTTCGTCCTGGGCGGGCCGGAGACGCAGCTGCATGACATTCTTTGGGCCGTCCATGACGGAAAAAACCGTGGTAGAAGCGAGGGGGAGGAAAATTTCGGGGAGTTGCCGGTTACGGTGGGAGGTCGGGGGCGGAGCGATGCGCGTTTCTCTCGTATGTACGCGCGTGTGTGCGAGGCGTTGGCTCTAACTGAACCCGAGCGTGGCGTTGGGCTGTAACTGAACCCGAGCGATTGCACTACAGGCTACGCGTTACTGAACCCGAGCGATCGATCGATGGCTGTTAACTGAACCCGATG
>NC_057798.1:649373299-649376425 GCF_018294505.1 Triticum aestivum | reverse complement strand
GTAGTGCTCCAACACAAGTCCGTTTCGTCCGTTTTGCGGTACGCCACACCCCTCCCGATCAACAGGACCCCCGTTTCGACCGTAGAGCTCCAACACAAGTCTGTTTCATCCGTTTTGCGGTACGCCACACCCCTCCCGATCAACAGGACCCCCATTTCGACTGTAGGAGGTCCATTTCCTACGTTTTGCGGTACGCCAAGCCCCTCCCGATCAACAGGACCCCGTTTCGAACATGGCCGGTCGAACACAAGGCCGTTTCCTCCGTTGTGCGGTACGCCAGGCCTCGTTTCCATCGCCTGTTCCGTCCAAGCCCTCCCTGATGAACACGACCAGGCATTCCGTTCCGACCCAGCCGGTTGGCTCCCCATGAACACGACGATGCTGTTTCTCCGTTCCGACCCAGCCATGCACGTATGCGCGAGTAGGCGTTCGAGACCCTGCCCGTATGTACGTACGTGGCCATATTTTCTTTCTTGCACCCTCGCCGCTGTACGTACGTGTACATGCTATGTGCGCGCCTCTACTATGACACGTGCGCGCCTCTACATCTACGACACGTGCGCGCCTCTACATCGACTAGTATGTACGTACACGTTCGCGACCAGAATGACAACGCTACGTACGCTTCGACCAGGTGGGTCCCGACTGTCAGGCACTTCCTTGCGTGCGAAGATGTAGCTGGTGGGTCCCAGCAGTCAGGGAGGCGAATCATTTTTATTTGCCCGGACGCACTTCCTTGCGTGCGAAGGTGTAGCTGGTGGGTCTCAGCAGTCAGGGGGGAAACATTTTTTTCACGAAATATGGTGGCCCGTCCGGTGGGTCCCCACTGTCAGGTGGAGGAATAATTATTTTGCGCGTAATAAGGAGGCACTTCCTTGCTGCGGCCGTGGACCCAGCTGTCAGCCTCTCCACGTACAGTCCACGCCCGATGGAAGTCGTTCCTTGACCATGTTGACCATGCCGCGCCGAGAGCACTAGGGCCGCAAGGTGGTGGACGACGGCGAGGCCTAGAAAGGGACGACATGGAGCCGGGGAAGACGCGGCAGTGGATGCCCACGCGTAGAGGAGTACGAGGGTTCACTGGTTCGCTACGGTGTGAGGCTACCGTCGCTACAGAATAACAGGGGGTGTGAGTGAGTAGAGGGATGACCTGGCCAGCGGTGGGAGTAGTAGGGGGCGGTGAGGCCTCCGCCGCATCGCAACCGGCCACGGGAGGCAGGAGCACGAGGCACGACCAGCGCTGGTTTGGGCGGCTGGAGCAAGAAGACCAGAGGTTGAAGAAGCAGTACAGCCGTTGGATGGACATCGTACGGTCACTGGAGCTAGAATCGTGCATATTGACTAAGTTGACAAAGCCCTCCGTCCTTGTTAACTTAGTAGGCCCACAAGTCAGCCTGCCACTTACTGGGTCCCAGCTAACAGGGGGAGTATTCATTTTTTTGTGCATAATAAGGAGGCACTTCCTTGCATGCGAAGATATAGCTGGTGGGTCCGAGCTGTCAGCGGCGATAACTTTTTTTCGTGAAATACTGAGGCCCTTTTGGTGGGTCCCCGATGTCAGGTGGAGGAATCATTAGTTTGCGCGTAATAAGGAGGCATTTCCTTGCGTGCGGCCATGGACCCAGCTGTCGGCCTCTCCACATACAGTCCACTTCAGATGCATGTCGGTCGTTGACCATGTTGACCAGGCCGCGTCGAGAGCACCAGGGCGGTGGACGATGGCGAGGCCTAGGAAGGGAACGACACGGAGGCAGGGAAGACTCCGCAGTTGTTTCCCACGTGGAGGGGAGTATGACTGAACGAGGGTTTACTGGTTCGTCTGCCGTCGCCGGAGAATAACAACAGGTGTGGGTGAGTAGAGGGATGACTAGGCCAGCGATGGGAGTACGATGGGGCAGTGAGGCCTGCACGGCAGCACAGCCGGCCGCGGGGAGGAGGGAGTAGGCAGTCTTGCCGGTGCTTGTTTGAGCGGCTGGAGCAGGAAGAGTAGAGATTGAAGAAGCACGACGGCCGTTGGATGGCCATCCAACAGTCACTGCTTGTGCGTCAACCTTTTTTAGGAAAGCCTCAAATCTATGGAAAACAACATACAACCCATCTACCATTATTTCTAATAATTTACAGTCCATTTGTTAATTCTTAAGGTTTTATTTGGAGCCCATATTATTTTTGTTAGCATTACAACCCATATTGTGGCCACGGTTAAAAAATTATACGAAATTTTGCATATTTTGGTGCAGTCCGAACTATTTTTAATCCCAAAATTTTGACTCGCATTCAAACTGATTTTAAAAATAAATGTATATCAATATAAAATCCAACAAATTCTCCACGCATAAAAATTAATGTAATTTAAAATCTCGAAATGAAAAAAAGATATTTGAAACTAATTGCTGGTTTGATGTGTTTTAAAAATGTACAACCCATTTCTCATTACTGATAGGCCATTTTCTTGGCCAGCCGAATGAAGCTCTCCTCGTCTTGAAAGATTTGCAGTCCAACAAGCCTAACAAAGCGGCTTACTTGGCAAATCACAAAAAAACTGGGCTGTGGCCTTGAACCCAGCTGTCAGCCTCTCCACATACAGTACTCTTCCGATGGAAGTCGGTCGTTGACCACATTGACCACGCCGCGCCGAGAGCACCAAGGCAGTGGACGATGGCAAGGCCTAGGAAGAGGACAACGAGGAGCCGGGGAAGACGCGACAGTGGATGCCCACGCGGAGAGGAGTACGAGGGTTCACTGGTTCGGCTGCGGCGTGAGGCTGATGTCGCCGCAGAATAACATGGGGTGTGGGTGAGTAGAGGGATACCCTGGGCCAGCGGTGGGAGTAGTAGGGGGCGGCGAGGCCTCCGCGGCATCACAGCCGGCCATGAGAGGCAGGAGCACGCGACACGATCGGCACTGCTTTGGGCGGCTGGAGCAAGAAGACCAGAGGTTGAAGAAGCACTATGGCCGTTGGATGGACATCGTACGGTCACTGGAGCTAGAATCGTTCATATTGACTAAGTTGACAAAGCCCTCCGTCCTCGTCAACTTAGTAGGCCCACAAGTCAGACACCCACTATGGTGGGTCCCAGCTAGCAGGGGGTATTCATTTTTTGGTGCGTAATAAGGAGGCACTTC
>NC_057798.1:649348455-649373002 GCF_018294505.1 Triticum aestivum | reverse complement strand
CGTATAGTGCACGTATAGTGCGTAATATGGAGGAACTTTCCTTGCGTGCGACCATGGACCTCGTGGGTCCCAGCCGTCAGCGTCTCCACGTAGAGTCCTCTTTCGATGACTCTCGTATGTTGACCACGCCGCGCTGTGCGCACCGAGGCGGTGGACAACGGCAAGGCCCCAGACTAGAATGACCCGGAGATGGGGAAGATGCAGCAGTGGAGTCGCAGACGGAGAGGAGTGGGAAACTTGGCTGGTTCGGGTGCGGGGTGGGCCTACACTCGGCAGAGAATAACAGGAGGTGCGGAGTGGAGGGATGGCCTGGCCGTCGGCGGGGTAGCATTTCGCTGAGGAGCGCAAAACAACACCGCTGGATGCCGAAGGCTGGAGCAGGCGGTTCCGGCAGCGCTGGGGGAAGAAGACGAGAGATTAAAGAAGAATGCCGACCCTTGGATGTAAATCCAACACCTTCTTAGGCTTCGACCTACTAGCCCACATGTCAGCCAGTCCATTTGTTTTTTAGTCCATTTGGTGGGCTGGGTGAAACAATGATGTAGCATCTATGCAGCCCGTTTAAATCCCATTTGCATTTTTCTCGAAATCCGCGGACTTGCTGGGTTGGGTGAAAATATCATGTTGGGCTAGACGGAGAAATGTTATAAAAACATAAACACATGATTGCACGTCAGTAAAATCTTTCCAAGCTTATGTACGCAATCACTAGGAGTTAACTTGGCAAGTTATATATAAACAATTATTATTATTATTTTGTAAGAACTTTCAACTTACAAAATAAAATATCATTTTAATTTGATGAGTTAATAGTACATGGGGTATTATTATTTTTAGGCTAGATGTGGGATAGTTGAGTTGGTTCTAGGGGAAGTACTGGGAGAAAACTCAGTTTACATCGAAAAAGAAAGTGGGAGAAAATTCAGAGACCTGTTGGGTCCACCTGAGGAGAGGAATATGTTGGGAGGAAGGAGATTCAAAGCACGGCAGCCGAGTGAACAGTTTTTTTTACGGACAAGTGAACTAGTTTACATACATTAGCAAATAGCCACTAAAAAAGCAATCAGGTTAATGGGTTCTTAAAAGAAATATTTCGGACAAAATAGATAATTACGACACGTAGGCTAATGCATGAAACACTCAGATGATAAAGGTGCTTATAAACAGATAAAGTACAACATCTAGACCTTCCTGGCACGCTTGATCATGACGCTGCGGCTGTCCGTGTACTCGTCGGTTACGGGAAGCAGACATGCCCTCATGTTCAAGATCTGCTTGTACATGTCGTAGCATGCGTATGCGTCCTTGGCCGCGTAGGTTATGTAGGCTAGATTCAGAGGTACCTCCCACGTGTTCAGGTCGTCTTCTTTCATGTTGGTGTATCAGGGGTCGATGATGGTCTTAGCGAGGTCAACCACGGAGTCCTTCTCCTGCCCGTTGCTGATGATCTTGTATTGCTTCTGGATGTCGACAAGCTTGTTGCACCATATGGCCGAATCGTCGCGTTCTTCCTTCTCTCCACCGTAGCGAAGGTGCAGTCGGCGCTGCCGATGAAACGGGCAAATGCTCCAGAACCTGGTGCAGCCATAGGACTGAGGCGAGGCAGAGCTTCACCGAGTCCGTATCGTTGGTGTACATCACATTCAACTTGGTGCAGCCATAGGCCTGAACAGCGAACTAACTCCTTGCTGAAGTCCATATCCAGCAGGCTCACCCCTCGGATCGCCATTGGAGTCTCTTCGAGTGAACGAGTGTGTAGGCGGCGGTAGCAGTTTGTTTTTTAGCTCTTGGGGAACTGGATTCAACAGTAAGCTGAGTGTGTACAGGCGACAACAGTTACTACCCCTCCCTCGTCCGCTGCACGCCCGACAGAAGATGCACCCTCGGCGCATTCAAACGCCTCCATTAAGAAACCTACTCCGGCCACATGTCGGTTCACGAACGGGTCTGTATTGGTACTGTAATAACATGAGTTAGTGGTCACTTTACTTAAATTTAATTAGCTTTAATAGAAATTTATACTTAAAACAAGCAATGCATTGGCTCGTTCTATCAGTGCCACGGGATCAACATGCACAACAATTAGAATTATTATTCTCAGGACGCACACGATCAGCACATTTGTCGCACTTTCACAAAGATAATACTACCAAGTTTGAACTGTTTGTTATGGTTGCTGTCCTCTGCATCATCATGCCATGTTTCCCAGCTTGCAAGATTCAGAACCAACAAATAAGATCCTAATGATAAGTACAACAAAGATGCCTACACATCTCATTGATTCCCAGCTTGCAAGATTCAGAACCAACAAATAAGATCCAAATAATAAGTACAACAAAGATGCCTACACATCTCATTGATTCCCAGGTTGCAAGATTCAGAACCAACAAATAAGATCCAAATAATAAGTACAACAAAGATGCCTACACATCTCATTGATTCCCAGCTTGCAAGATTCATAACCAACAAATAAGATTCAAATAATAAGTACAACAAAGATACCTACACATCTCATTGATTCCCAACTTGCAAGATTCAGAACCAACCCATTAGAGCCTTCTGATAAAGTGAATATCGGGATTAAATCCATCTTGGCTAGCCATGTCATACAATCGAAGAACTTGGCGAATGCTCTTAACCGTCACAACATCTGTAGTTGAGTATTCCCGTTTGCACAACATGTTTGCACAGCACAAACAAGGAGACAGGAAAGCATGATTTCACTTTAATAGCGGCCTCCTTGAACTCAACCTCCAGGTCCACTAGGATGAGGTTTGCCTGGAGTTCCATGATTCAATTCATGCGCCTTTTTCTGCGGTTCACCTGAAATGAAGCAAATATTGCATCATTCAGCTAGCAAGAAGTACTTGCTCTTGTGAGCTGGCAGGTTCTTCTTTAGTAGTTGCACTAAAATTGAGGAACATTAAGGTTGGTTGTCCGGCTCATGTAAGGTGCAACTATAATTTTCTTATCCCTTTGTGCAGTTCCACTAAAATAAAGTGCCATTGTGGCGACAGTGACGACTCCATCTTGCAAAGGCTAATAAAATGTTGCATGAGATTACCCGCAGAACTTGACGAAGATTTTGGAAACTCCAATCACCATTTTGTGCAGTTCCACCAAAATTGGGAGATGTTGCCCACGTGACATTTTAGTTGAACTGCACAAGACACTCATTCCAAAAAAAGTGTTTTGTGCAGTTCACCAAAAGGTCACAATAGCAACAAGGTGAAATGGATATCCCTATCTGCACAAAATGATAGAAAGTAAACAGTTACTGGTCAATAAGAATATACGAAACATATACAAAATGAAAAGAAGCATCTTAATTATGTTCATGGAAATCACGCAAGGACAGTAGAAATTTTAAAACGTCAGCAATGCTTCATGTTACCAGAAGCATTATGATCAACAATGAGATTCCTCAGATATGGGATTACTTTAATGGTGGCATTGCTTGTTTACCAGACACAGTAAATCAACAGCAGCTAAACAGTTAGTTTAAGGGCATGGGACCGTGGGGACACCAGGACACTCAGTAGCGTAAAGGAGCAACTTACTTATCGTACTGGGGAAAACAGCAGGAGTGCCATTTGTAACATAGTTTAATTGCATCTTATCACTGGAGGCATTAGATTAACAGTAACACTGGTTAGACATGTCCCTAAGGTAACAGTGTGATCGCTTCATTTTACATGCGCCCTTACAGCAAAAGGTTGGTTTACCCGCAAAAAAAACAGCAAAAGGTTGGTATAAGGACATGTGACAGTGGACGCATCAGCACAATGTACCTACAAGGAGGCATAAAGTGGTGATGCCGAGCTTGTTCACGCTATGTGAGGGTAGCAAACCTAATCCTGGAGACCTTTTACTATGTGAGAGCAGCAAATCTAATCCTGGAGGCCTTTTACTATGTGAGGGCAGCAAATCTAATCCTGAGACCTTTTACTATGTGAGGGCAGCAAATCTAATCCTGAGACCTTTTACTATGTGAGGGCAGCAAAACTAATCCTGGAGACCTTTTACTATATGATGGCAGCAAATCTAATCCTGGACATACTCTGTTGACTTGTCCACCAGCCACCACTTTCTATCCTTTTTTCAACCAATAATAGATCTGTTCCTTATCCAGTTTGTACTGCGTTTTCCCATGATTTCCCTTTTCAACCAAGAGACCGGTTGGGTATCCGGTCTCTACTACTTTCACCATATTATTTCCTCTTTGAATCAAGTCCTAGATTCATGCTACAACTTTCCCCCCTTTCTTTATTGTTTGAACAAAGCCCTAGATTCGAATGCATGAAGTAGCTTTACCTCTAATAATACTAAAAATTTAGGTGGCTTTGGAAGAGCTGATGGGAGTAGAAAAAGATGCACATGCAAACACGTGGGGAGTTGGGGCAGTAGAGCAAGGCTGCTTTCGAAGAACTTATACCTGAGGGTTGCCGGGATGTCGGCGGCGGCAGGTCGGATCTGCGGACAATACGACAGGGAGGAAGAAGGGTCGGAGGACCTCCCGAGCCGGCGCTATGTCGGAGAGAACGACACGGGCAGAGGATTGGGCCCCTCCGGCAGCTGTGGGTTTCCTCCCTCGGCGGTGATGACCGCGTGAACGATGCACCTTTTAGTCCTCTACACACACGGGCTGAAGGGATCCGACCGGATCTGTGACCAGTGGTGAGCAGAGAGAAAATGTCGCTACCGCTGTCTTGTTTATATCTGGAGAGGATGAGAGAATGAAGAGAGCAACCCTAGTAAAGCGAGCGCTCAGGCCCCTGCGTCCATATATAGTGGAGTGATTATCTTTTTTCTCTCCATAACAAGCGTTTCAATTTGTGTATGTGGCATTAAAGAAAAGAAACTCTCTATTTAAGGTGACTACTCTACGACTCCTACTTACTACTACTACAGTACTACCTCCGTCCTGGTTTATAGGTCCCTTTTATTGTTTGTGCCAAATTTTGACTAAAGATTTAACTAACAAAATGTTAATGCATGTCAAGAAAAATTATCTCATTGGATTCGTATTTGAACATAGTTTTGAAAAATATAATGTTTGGTGACATGCGTGAACATTTTCTTAGTTTAATCTATGGTCAAAATTTGGCACGAAATACAATGGGGACCAATAAACCCGGACAGAGGTAGTATTGTTCACTTGTGCTCCCCGTCCCTCCATTCATTGAACAACCCCACGGGTGAATAAACATACAGTAAGTACTGTATTTATATAGAATGAACAAGCTCGAACTATTTTTACGTAGTTAAAAGTTGAGGGCGAGGCTTTTCCCGGGCAGTACGCGCGGCAGTTTTCGGGTAGGTGGTTTGACAGAGAGGCGAGGAGGGTGAGCGAGTGGGGCTGTGCGATTTGACGGCGCGTTACTGCTGGAAAGACTTGTGATATGACCACTCACTATAGTCATGAATTACTGGCGCTCCGACCGGGGTGATGCCCCCTTCCGTTCCGCGCTCTAATCTGGTGCATGACACGTCGACCCGGATGCTGGCTCTCCCACATGTCGGAGTAGTAAGAAGGAGCAAAGAATGATGCGGTATATACTAGTACTATACTACTCCCTCTGTTCCTAAATATAAGTCTTTGGAGAGATTTCACTATGGACCACATACGGAGAAAAATGAGTGAATCTACACATAAAATGCATCTATATACATCCGTATGTGGTCCACAGTGAAATATCTACGAAGACTTATATTTAGGAACAGAGGGAGTACTACTCAGGTCGGAGGAGTGCAAACCACGGCAGCCCAGTGAACCAGCCGTGCGAACCACGGTAGCCCAGTGAACCAGCAGTAGAAAACAATAATGTGGTGATATGGCCATAAAAAACAATGTGCTATGGTCCACACTGTAGCATGTACAGTAACACTCCTCTCTGTTTGGATCCCTGAGTTAGAGCTAGTTTGGGTTGAAATAGCCTCAAATTACCGAAACAAGAGGGGTTAGTTTGAGCTAGTTTGCTCTAACCCAGCTAAAAAAACTAGCCCGGTGGAGAGGTTCTAATTGGGTTAGTTATCCTGGGCCCACTAAAAGAGAACTAAAAAAATCTCACCTGCCCGCACCAGATTGCTCCCCTAAAAAAATCTCACCTGCCCGCACCAGATCGCTCCCCCCTCGCACGACTCCTCTCTGTTCCCCATAGGGCCGCCCGCCCAAGCGCCGCTCACCCTCTCTCTCCTCCGACCGCCCTCTCCTTCCGGCCTCCGTCGCCCTACTCCGACCGTCCTCTCCCTCCGACCTTCAAAGGTCGCCCCGCTCCCCCTTCACCAGTCGTTTTCTCCCTCTGTCGTGCGCGGCGGCGGCGCATCTACCAGGGAGGTCGCAAGAGGGGTGAGTTTGTTCGTTCTTTCTCTGTCTCACGGCCATATCATTGATCTTGCTTGCTCTAGCGCTAATTCTGATTTGGAAAAGTAGATCCTGATCAAACTTGCTATAGATTTGTGGTGCACGCATGGAATTGTTTGATGCTGCTTGAGGAGGTAATAAATCTTTCTAGAGGCCCAAAGATTCAGGTCACCTTTCTAGGTATTTCACTTTCAGGCTTGCATTATTTGTAGAGGCCCAAAGATTCAGTTCACCTTTCTTGGTATTTCAATTTCAGGCTTGCATTGTTTCTAGAGGCCCAAAGATTCAATTCACCTTTGTAGGTATTTCAGTTTCAGGCTTGCATTATTTCTAGAGGCCCAAAGATTCAGTTCACCTTTCTAGGTATTTCATTTTCAGGCTTGCATTATTTCTAGAGGCCCAAAGATCCAGTTCACCTTTATAGGTATTTCAGTTTCAGGCTTGCATTATTTCTAGAGGCCCAAAGATTCAGTTCACCTTTCTAGGTATTTTAGTTACAGGCTTGCATTATTTATAGAGGCCCAAAGATTAAGTTCCCAGTCGGCGGCAAGCGGCCCTGCTACCCATGCCGGTGTCAACCTCAACTCGCAAGGGCCAGCGTCGGAGGGGTTCCCGGGGCTTGGGCTCTACAGAGCCTTCCTCCAGAGCGACGATGGCGAGATCCTCCTTCGGTGCGTGAGGGGATCCGGGCTCCCTCCCTATCGTGAACAACTTCCGTGATGAGTTAGCTCATTCTTTGTTTCATGAAGTGTTTTTTTATTTTGTGAAGCTTGATTGACGACTTGTATGTTTAAGTGGGATATCTCATTTGTATGGACAAAGTAAAAATTATCATGTTTTGCATGCTTGATTGTATAGATGGTTCATTTATGTCAATTGTGAGCGGGAGGAGGCCACAGAAGAGCCGGCCACACCAAGAGGGTGCTTGGATCCAAGGGACTTATTTTAGTCTGACTAAAAATAGGGTCCAAAGTAGTCAAATGATTGAGATAGAGCATTTATTGTCAATCTAACCCTGCCATCCATACACCTCTTTGGTTTAGAGTTAGTTCAGGGTTAGAATCTAACTCTAACCTCTAACTGAGTTAGAGTTCTCCTCGTCTCGGTTCATCGCCATCATACTTTCCCCATTCATGTGTTTTCAGTATCCTGCGAATCAAAGAGGCCCTTTTTTTCGGGAAAAACCAAAGAGGCCCTTAGACTGGTTTAGGTCCGGTCATTTTTTATAAACGTGTTATGTCCAAAATTTAATGATCGTGCTCCGGTTTCCACAAAAATAATCTAGTTTCATGTAGTAATTCATTGATTTATTTATTCTTCTGCGGGGGGTTTGCATGTAATTTGTGAGGTCTGAAATGTAAGGTACCCCGGCATATGCTCCGAGTCGTGCATGCACTACGACCTAGATGCTCTATGTCCCACATGTCGGCGAATGGGAGCACGTGGAAATAGCCTAGGAGTACATATAGGAGGATAAATGCGTGAAAATATGTACTGTGAAGCGTAGCCGCGGTTCGAAAAGTAGACCTAAAGTGATGACAGCTATAGGTCGCACGCACCCAACTAGTGGTACTAGACATACGACTAATTTTTCCCTAAAAAAAAGAGGCACGAGTGCTCAGTACTCCTATTCTATAAACACGAGTCCCATCTGACAACTGCGTCCGTGCTACAGCTAGCCCTCCTCCCTCATTTCTCTCTTCTACTCTCTAAGAGCATGGTTAATAATATAGCCAACTGCTGGCTATATGATGTTGCCATGTCACATATAGTCAAGTTTATAGCCAACAAGTACAATAGCTAGATATAAATATGCACATATAGCCAGAATTCGTCGACTTGCATTTATTTACTTGCTGGAATCTTTAGAAAGACTTATATTTGGGAACGGAGGGAGTACTATACTAATAAAACATTAAGGCCACGAGGCGATGCAGTGCTGGTTACAGGAGGCAAGAAGAAGAGATGCATCCATCGACGACGTCCACCTCCTCGACTCAGGGCGCCGGCCCACCGAACGGCGCCTAAGTAGCAACGGCTTTCGTGGCCAGGTCGACGTGCTTCTGAACAATGGCGTCCAAATATTCCAGCCGCTGGAAGAAGGCCAACGTCTTTCTATCCTCGCTTGCCTTGTAGTGGCCTATGTAGACGATTTCCTCGTAGACGTGGATGTGCAGGTCGACAGTTTCTTGCATGGCGAGGCGCTATGCGGTGAGCGCGGCCTCGAGGTGCACATTCTTTGTCGCAACCTCCGGCACCTGCAGGGCCACCAGGGCTTGAAAGAGTTCGTCACCAACTAGGCCGATGAGGGTGGGAGGCAATGAGGAGGCTGGGCACGCACGCTGGAGCAGTACGGCAAGGTCGTCCGCGCGCTTCTTGATAGCGGTGAACTTGCGGATGGAGTTGACCATCATGTCGTCCATGCGAGAGGCGAAGCCGGCGTCAGCGAGGGCTATGATGCCTGCGGTCGCCAACACCGTCTGGAAATGCTGCATGGTGCGGGGCCGCAGGCCGGCGCCTTGGATGATTTGGCACAGCCGACTGCTGCTCGCGTCCATCGCCTCCATAGGTGCTTGTGGCTTCTGGTCACTTGGTCTTGGATTGTAGTGAGCAGTGTTGCGCAAAGACTTGGGAGTAGATGGATTGGAGTGGTGGGGCGCCTTTATTATATGAGAGTCCAAACTCTGTTGCATTCACATCATGCTGGCTCTAGTCTGCTTCTCCAATTAATTCCCTTTGCATGTAATTGAGGATGCATCATTGACCGTTCAATGTTTTGGGAACCGCTACCCTCTTCCTCCTTCGCATTCTAGCACCTATGGACCCGTCGACGACGAGGTGCCTATGGTGACTTCGTAAATTTCAAGATGATACTTAGTGCCGTGCGTGTGTGCGTTCATAGGGGTGAGTGTATGCGCGTGTATATGAGCGCTTGCGTCTGTACTGTGTAAAAAAACAACAACGTAAATGCGTGTCAAAAAGAGATTAGTCAGTATACTCAATATTGTGCACCTTGGAGAGGAAAACGATAGAACTAGTACATATTTATTTATGGTGCAGATTCACTCATTTTGCTCCATATGTACTCCGTCTCGGTGTAGTCTAGTCACTTGTTGAAATCTCTAGAAGGGCAAATACTCCTTTCTGGTTTACAGGGCTATACTAATAAGTAGTTGTACGTACTAATACAATAGTGGGCTCACATAGCAATTTTGTCTCATGCAAGAGCCTGGCTATATGCATGCTCCAATGTTCGCAACTGCAACGTTCGGTTTGTGCTTGTCTCTTCGCCTCTTCGAGAAGACGAACAATGATGTTACTACTGCTGCTTCTATAGTGTCAAATCCACTGCTGCATGTCCGTCACCGCGAGCGGGACGGATAGCTTGTTGTAGAAGTACTACTAAGCAAAAGCATGTCCTCATTTGCGAGCAACAGCGCGCATGGGCGAGGGAGAAGGCGTGTAGTAAAATCAAGCTTCTCCTCGTTCTATGAGTTGACGCGACACATCATAGCACTGGCCCCACATGCTTGCCTCTAAACTTGGATGAAAGACCCGCAATGTACAATATATTTGCTGCAACCTCTAACATTTACCCACCACAAATTAAAATATATGTGGCCGTATGCATCATTCTGATGCAGAGGCCGGGGAGTCCCCCCTTTTTGAAAAAAAAACAAATTAAAATATATATATTCCTGTCTTGACCAGATGAGCGTGCAAACTACAATCACCAGGGTGACAGGTAGGGCCAGAAGACTATTTTAATTTTAAAAAAAACTTTGAGACGGCCACATAGCATGGAGCCGACCCCAACGATTTTAAGCTTACAGGCACGGTACACGCTATCTAGACTACTCTACACATGAAACTGCCACGCGAGCGTCCGGGCTGCGCTTGGCTCTTCGCCTCTTCGGGAAGTCGAAAAATGATGGTGTACTACTGCACTGGAGGAGTACTACAGTACGCTTCTGGCCATCTGACACCGATTGAACTGCTGCATGTCCACCGCGTGCTGGAGGGAGAGCGTGTAGCGAAAGCTTCTCCTAGTCTTGCCAGCCACCACGCTCATGGGCGAGGGAGGGACGCTCCTGTCTTTGCCTGTATGACAGGTGGGCCCGACAGGTGTGTTGCCAACCTGTCATACAGCCAAAGGCAGGTGCAGTTAAGTCCGTGAGGGAGAGGATAATCAAACTTCTCGTTGATGTACGAGTTGACGCGACACATCAAAGCACTGCACTCGATATATTTCAATAATTTAGGGTTACCGAGGGAGTCCTGGATTAGGGGGTGTCCGGATGACCGGACTATAACCTTTGGCCTGACTCCCGGACTATGAAGATACAAGATTGAAGACTTTGTCCCGTGTCCGGATGGGACTTTCCTTGGCGTGGAAGGCAAGCTAGGCGATACGGATATGTAGATCTCCTCCCATTGTAACCGACTCTGTGTAACCCTAGCCCTCTCCGGTGTCTATATAAACCGGAGGGTTTTAGTCCGTAGGACGAACAACAATCATACCATAGGCTAGCTTCTAGGGTTTAGCCTCTCTGATCTCGTGGTAGATCTACTCTTGTACTACCCATATCATCAATATTAATCAAGCAGGAGTAGGGTTTTACCTCCATCGAGAGGGCCCGAACCTGGGTAAAAACATCGTGTCCCTTGTCTCCTGTTACCATCCGCCTAGACGCACAGTTCGGGACCCCCTACCCGAGATCCGCCAGTTTTGACACCGACATTGGTGCTTTCATTGAGAGTTCCTCTGTGTCATCATCTTTAGGCCCGATGGCTCCTCCGATCACCAACAACGATGCGGTCCAGGGTGAGACTTTTCTCCCCGGACAGATCTTCGTATTCGGCGGCTTTGCACTGCGGGCCAATTCGCTTGGCCATCTGGAGCAGATCGGAAGCTATGCCCCTGGCCATCAGGTCAGATTTGGAAGTTTGAACTACACGACTGACGTCCACGGAGACTTGATCTTCGACGGGTTCAAGCCACAGCCGAGCGCACCGCACTGTCACGATGGGCATGATCTAGCTCTACCGCCGAACAGTGCCCAGGAGGCCGCACCAGTGTCCGCTCCGACCCTTAGCTCAGAGCCGACTGCGCCAATCGAGGACAGGTGGTTGGACACCGCCTCGGGGGCTGCAATCTCTACAGCGATCGAGCCGAACACCAGCCTTGTCCTCTGCGAAGCCCGTGACTCCAAGGTGCCGGACTCCTCCCCGGACTCCGAACCTTCCGCGCCCCTGCCGATCGAATCCGATTGGGCGCCGATCATGGAGTTCGCCGCCGTGGAAATCTTTCAAAACTCGCCCTTCGGCGACATTCTGAATTCACTAAAGTCTCTCTCTTTATCAGGAGAGCCCTGGCCGGACTATGGTCAGCAAGGATGGGATGCAGATGATGAAGAAATTTAAAGCCCACCCACCACCCACTTCGTAGCCACTATCGATGATTTAACCGACATGCTCGACTTCGACTCCGAAGACATCGACGGTATGGACGACGATGTAGGAGACAAACAGGAACCAGCGCCTATAGGGCACTGGACAACCACCTCATCTCACGATGTATACATGGTGGACACACCTAAAAGAAACAACGACGAGGAACAAAGGGACGCAATGAGGGATCGTTCCCTCGAAAAGCAGTCAAAGCGGTGGCGTAAGCGCTGCTCCAAACCCCACCTCGACAGAGACAGCAGCCATACAGACCTAGCTACAGAGCAGGGCGAACCGGCGGGCGCCGAACATGCCATCGAGCAACCGTCCGAACAGGGCAACTTGGGTAAACAAACCGAACAACCCGTCCCCGGCGAAGATAATAGTCCGGACGACCTCACGCCGGACAAGTTGCTGGAGCAGAAGAACCTCCACAAAAGGCTCGTCGCCACTGCGCGTAGCCTGAAAAAGCAGAAGCGAAAGCTCAAAGCAGCGGAAGATGCACTCAGAATTAGATGGGGCAAAGTACTCAACACCGCAGACAAATACGGCGACAGTCGCCACACAAAGAGCTATCTGAAGCGAAAATTACTGCCGGAATTTGATGAGGAGGCCTTAGAGCCCCCGCAATCAAAAAATAAGGAAGCCACCCGGTCGGATAAACAACCCCATGGCCAACATAGAGCGGCAAATGGCGCCGCACACAAGCCGGCACGCGATCCGCACAAGGATTCGCATCAAAAAGATGGCCCAGCCAGATCTATCTACGGGCCAAGAAAGCAAGCTCTAGTAATCAATGCAACACAACAAGTATCTGAACATCACGGCACACCCAAATATAGGGGTGCCGCACATCCCCTATGTTTCACCGATGAGGTGCTGGACCATGAATTTCCAGCGGGATTCAAGCCCGTAAACATAGAGGCATACGACAGAACAACAGACCCTGGAGTCTAGATTGAGGATTATATCCTCCACATACACATGGATAGAGGAGATGACCTCCACGCCATAAAATACTTACCCCTCAAGCTCAAAGGACCAGCCCGGTATTTGCTTAAAAGCCTTCCCGAAAACACCATCGGAAGTTGGGAAGAGCTTGAGGATGCTTTTCGGGCAAATTTTCAAGGGACCTATGTCCGACCTCCGGATGTAGACGATCTAAGTCATATAACTCAACAACCCGGAGAGTCAGCCCGGAAACTCTGGAACATATTTCTTACTAAAAAGAACCAGATAGTCGACTGTCCGGATGCCAAAGCCTTAGCAGCTTTCAAACACAGCGTTTGAGACGAATGGCTCGCCAGACACCTCGGCCAAGAAAAGCCAAGAACAATGGCCGCATTAACAAGCCTCATGACCCACTTTTGCGCAGGAGAGGATAGCTGGTTGGCAAGAAGTAGTACCAGCGACCCAAGTACATCCGAAGTTAGGGGTGGAAACGGGAAACCGCGACGTAGCAAGGACCAGCGCCGGACCAAGGGAAACAGCCCGAAGAGCACGGCAGTCAATGTCGGATTCAAAAGCTCTCGATAGAATCAGAAAAAGCTGCCCCTCAAGGATAACAGGGACGATCTATCTAACCTAAACAAAATCTTGGACAAAATATGCCAAATCCATAGTACTCCCGGGAAGCCTTCAAACCATACCCACAGAGATTGTTGGGTCTTCAAGCAATCCGGCAAACTGAATGCCGAACACAAGGGGCTCGACATACCAATCGAGGACGATGACGAACCCCACAAGCAGCGCACCGGAGAACAAAAGAAGTTCCCACAAGAAGTCAAAATAGTAAACTCACTTCACGTGACAAAAGGGAAAAACAGAGTGGCGCCTATAGAGATACGCGCCATACGGCCTGTCCCAGAGGAGTCCCGCCACTGGTTGTTAAAACCAATCACCTTCAACCATCAGGATTACTCTAGAAGTATCTGGAACGCAGGCTGGACTGCCTTGATATTAGATCCGATAATTGACGGACTCCACTTTACACAAGTCCTAATGGACGACGGCAGTGGTCTAAACCTGCTATATCAGGACACAATCCGCAAAATGGGGATAAACCCAACAAAAATTCGCCATGGCAACACTTCCTTTCAAGGGGTAACACCAGGCCCAGATACCCATTGTACGGGTTCTCTCCTGTTAGAAGTTATGTTCGGCTCCCCCGACAACTTCCGCCACGAAAAGCTAACCTTCCACATCGCCCCATTTACAAGTAGCTATCAAGCACTACTGAGACGCGAAGCTTTCGCCCGCTTTAACGCAATACCGCATTATGCATCCCTTACGCTTAAAATGCCCGGTCCGCGAGGCATCATCTCATTAAAGGGAAATATCGAGTGTTCCTCGAGCGCGGAAGACTGTGCGGCTGCCTTGACAGCTACACACTAAACCGACTTCACTAATCAAAGCACCTAAACAGGTCGTTTAGACCCCGGACATGGCTAGACGAGTCCGGCGTAAACATACAAGGGCTTACTAGCCGCATACCCCCATACAAGGGGCTCCACGCGTGTACAACAAGAGACAATAAAGCTCAATTCTACCCATTTTCAGAATTATACTTTGTTTATTTAATATAACATAGACTTTCGCACGATCTTTTTCAACTAAGTTCCTCTCTTTTACAGATGAACACCGTGCTACACCGTCCAGGATACAGCACAACGGAGACACAGGCGCAGACGTGCAGCAGGGACCCGTTCCAAGGATTCTTTTCAGATTAAGACCCTACGTAAAGCTTTTTCACTGTCTCTTGTTGATACACATCCCCCGGTTTCTTGGTATAACCGAGGAGGAGGCTGGCGTCTTGGCATGTGGCCACATCAGAATTTTGCGCGTACCTGGACACCAGGGGCTTCTTACCAAGGGCGTTGTTCAGCCCGTTTTCATAAAGACCGAATACCTTAGGGAGTGTTCGGCGTCGCGAGTTTGGGCTTATATGCATCAGCTCCGAATCATGTCTTTGGTCAAATGTTGGGTTTGCCCGGCTCCTGTGTTTTGCTGCCTTACGTTCCGCTCTATCGGCTAAGGCGGCACCAGGAGAACTACTGCGATTGTGCCCCGGTTCGGCCAGGCGAGCACCTCAGTAGAGAAAGCCGAAAACTGACTGTCATGATATAGCGTGAGACTGGTCAACCACTCGATGACCTGCCGGAATCTTTAGGATTTCTCCGCATTAACGAAGGGCCGTTTCCCGGCCAGGCACACACGCGCCCCGAATTCGGGTGAGCGCGGTGCCCCTAGGGGCTATATAGTAGCCCCACTGTCAAACTCCTATGGCTAAGTGAAAGTGATAAAGCATTATAGTCCGGTTGCCTAGTTCGCTGCGCTATCACCTCCTTAATAAGACCAAGATGTTGGATCAAGTGTGAAAATGCGCCTTCTGTGAACACCCCTGCATTATATGCGTGGGGGATGAAGCCGAAGACTGCCATCTTTTAGGTTATATACACATATACATTAACGGCCGCACAAGAGGTATTCTAATTCTTGAAGGCACAAGTATAAAAAGCTTTTATATTCCATTGAAACATTGTTTTACAATAATACATGTTATTCGAACATAACATCCTTCGAGCACTGCGTCTCTATTAAATGAGCACCCTACAGAACTTCCTGAAAATAGTGCTCGACAGGTACTCGGCTCTCGTCCGAATCTTGGGATGCAACAACAATGGCCTTCATCTCCACCCAGTATGTCTTGACACGGGCAAGAGCCATCTGCGCACCCTCTATGCATGCTGACCTCTTCATTGCATTAATATGCGACACCGCACTGAGGAACTGCTGCACCAAGCTAAAATAACTCTTTGGCTCGGGCCTTTTCGGCCACAGATGACTCACGACATACTTCATGGCAAGCCCGGATAACCTATTCAGCTCCGCCCATGCGGCTAAACGATCGGTTAATGGAAGTGGGTGCTCTGGATTGTGGAACTGCGACCAAAAAAGCTTTTCCACTTCGTGGTCCTTTTGATCGCGGAAGTGTTCGGCCGTGTCTGCAGCACTCGCCGCCAAGTCCAGATAAGTGTTCGTCGCACTCAACTGCCGGTCCAACGGAGCATATTTAGGATCCCCAAACTTCATCCGCAGCATAAAGGGCTTTACAGCCGTGATATCTCCGGCCTGACGTAGCTCCTCCTTCATAGCTCTCATCGTAGAGCGAGTATCCTTGGCCTCGGTAGTGACCTTCTCTAGGTCCTTCTGGGCCACCCGATCTTCTTTTTCAAGAAGCTTGCAGTGGTCGACAGCATTCTTCAACTTTACAGCCATCTCGGCCATTTCCTTCTTGCTTTGGCAGTGAGCAGCCTGTTCAGCTTTCAGCTCTTCAGCCGCCTTTAAGGCAGCTGCACCGCTTTTCCTGGCCTACTCCTTGGCTCGGGCAAGTTCCGCCCGAAGGTTCTCCATGGCAGTGGCACCATCTGCATCAAGCACACATGTTGTAAGGTACGGGCATCAAGCTCCTCTTACCAGGTTTCTTTGGAGAAATTACATACCTTGTGCCTCGTCCAGCCGCTTGTTGACAAGCGCGATGTCGGCATCTGCCACGTCAAGTTGCCACTTTAGCTCGGCAAATTCATCTGTCCGGCTAGCCACCGTACACTTCGCCACCTACATAGGAAAGGCGACATATTATACCTGGGATTATGATCCTCGGCGCGCCGTCATTTTTGACAACACACAGAGTCTCAGGGGCTACTATCTATACATGGCGCATCTTATATATGCGGATCTGCCAAAAGGTACATCATTTCGCGTACCTCAAAACCTGTCAGCAAACTCCTGACGGCCTCGTACAACCCGCTCTCCGCGGATGAAATCCTTCCAATCACCGTATCCATCAACCCACGGTGTTCTTCTGAGATAGACGCTCGCCCAAGTAGATCCTTCAGCTCCTCCGACCGTGCACCGGACGGTGCCGGACTCGTCCGATGGCCTTTTTCGAAGGCCGGACACGGAGGGCCTTCGGGGGCCTTATGACTGCCTTCCAGCCCTGCCGGATTCGGAGAAACCCTTCGTGACGACACCTCAGGGTCACCTGCCTCGCAAGGCGGTACAGCAGGGGGAGGCGT
Source organism: Triticum aestivum (assembly GCF_018294505.1). Lineage (NCBI taxonomy): Eukaryota > Viridiplantae > Streptophyta > Magnoliopsida > Poales > Poaceae > Triticum > Triticum aestivum. Next base: position 649,356,112 of record NC_057798.1, on the reverse strand, counting down.
TCCGCTCTCCATCATCTCCGGACGAAGATCCCCTGAAGACGAGCTCTGCTGAGAAGGGCTGAGATCCAAACTACAAGGTAAAATTTCGGTTATCTTCCTTAGAAATAGAACATGGATGTCTCTCATTTTAAAACCCCTCTCTTTACTTACGGCTCGATGGAGAGCTGATCCCCTTGGGGGCGCAATGTGACCGAGGCACCCCCTGGCGCCGGACCCTCTGACAAAGATTTCTTCCCCCGCTTTAAGACCATGGCCTCCGGGTCTTCAGAGGCGGTCCTCTTCTCCCCCTGGTTAGAGGAATTCTCAATTCCTCCTTTCCTGACAGCCTTCTCCGGGGAGGCGGTAGCTTCCTTGTTCCCCTCTTCACCTTCTTCCAAAGGCGCAACCTCCAGCATCTTGGTTAACACGGGATCCGACATAGTCTCAGGGAGGGGGGCCGGACACCTGATTAGCTTTGCTTCCGCTATCCACTCCTATTTAAGGACAACTCTTTTAAGGGCAATTTTATGATAAATATACAGATAGCGTGTCCGGGTACAGGGTTACTTACTTGAGCATCCGGGCGATTGCAACTTAGACCTGCGTCCTCGGATGAGTCCGGACACATTGCTTGTGATCCGAAGAACAATTTGTACATCTCCATGGGCGTCACTCCCACAAAATGTTGGAGGGCTCGTGGTCCTTCCGGATTAAACTCCCACAGGCAGAGGGGGCGACGTTTACAGGGCAGGATGCGGCGAATCAACATAACCTACGTCACTACGGCCAGATTGATATCTCTTTCTAGGAGATCTTGAACGCGGCCCTGCAACAAGGGCACGTCCTTGGACGGCCCCCAGTTAAGCCCTTTATTGACCCATGATGCTAGCTGTGGTGGGGGACCCGAGCGAAAGGCAGGTGGCGCCACCCATTTGGTGCCCCTGGGAGCTGTGATATAAAACCACTCTCGTTGCCATAAGCTGAACTCCTCTCGAAAAGAGCCCTCGGGCCATGGAGCGTCGTCATTCTTGCTTATAACAGCACCTCCGCACTCTGCGTGCTGCCCCTCGATCATCTTCGGCTCTACTTTGAAGGTCTTAAGCCACAATCCGAAGTGAGGAGTAATACGGAGGAAGGCCTCGCACACGACAATGAACAATGAGATATGGAGGATGGACTCCGGAGCTAAGTCGTGAAATTCCAGCCTGTAATAAAACATGAGCCCCCTCACGAAGGGGTCCGTCGGGAAGCCTAGCCCCCGAAGGAAGTGAGATGCAAACACCACGCTCTCACCAGGCTTGGGAGTGGGAATAACCTGCCCTTGAGCAGGCAACCTATGCGATATTTCGCCGGTTAGATACCTGGCATCTCTTAGCTTTAGCACGTCTTCTTCCATAACGGAGGAAGGCATCCACCGGCCTTGAAGGTCGGAGCCAGACATCATCAGAGGTCCGAAGCACCTAAATCTGGAGCTTTGGGTGTTGGAACTCAAGGTGAGAGGAGGATTTGATTGAGATTGAAAGAAAGGAGTCGAGCCTTGGTCTCTTTATAAAGAGGTTGAATACCAAGAGCCCTCCCCATGACCGTTTGGGACTCGCCTTCGATTGAGGAGACATACCAACAGGCACGATTGGGTTACCCACGCCCATATTGGTGAGAATCCCGAAATAAGGGGACACGATCTCTGCTTTGACAAGATGTGCCAAGGAAACCACCTCGCTAAACGTGCTGAGGTGGGACAGTAAAACGATTTGAATAAAGGCTTGGCCGTGGCGTGATGTCATGCTGCGGAATACATCAGCAGATTAGATTTGTACAAATATTATTCTGTCTACGGTGGTATGTGGAACTTGTTTTGCAGAGCCGGACACTATCCTTGTGTTCAAAATCTTCTATGAAGTATTCGGAGGAGGAACCCGCCTTGCAATGCCGAAGACAATCTACGCGCCGGACTCGTCATCATTGAAGCCTGGTTCAGGGGCTACTAAGGGAGTCCTGGATTAGGGGTGTCCGGATGACTAGACTATAACCTTTGGCCGGACTCCTGGACTATGAAGATACAAGATTGAAGACTTCGTCCCGTGTCCGGATGGGACTTTCCTTGGCGTGGAAGGCAAGCTTGGCGATACGGATATGTAGATCTCCTCCCATTGTAACCGACTCTGTGTAACCCTAGCCCTCTCCGGTGTCTATATAAATCGGAGGGTTTTAGTCCGTAGGACGAACAACAATCATACCATCGGCTAGCTTCTAGGGTTTAGCCTCTCTGATCTCGTGGTAGGTCTACTCTTGTACTACCCATATCATCAATATTAATCAAGCAGGAGTAGGGTTTTACCTCCATCGAGAGGGCCCGAACCTGGGTAAAAACATCGTGTCCCTTGTCTCCTGTTACCATCCGCCTAGACACACAGTTCGGGACCCCCTGCCCGAGATCCGCCGGTTTTGACACCGACAGTTACCGATGCATTAATTACAACGCATGCATGCATGTCGTGACTCTCCTTTTGATACTTGCATGTGTTAATTTAATGCACCTTGAAGTAGTACTCCCTCCGATTCCTTTTACTTTGCGTATAACTTTTTCTTGTTTTTCTTAGATTAGTCTACGCGTCCGCGTTGGTTTCCATCTGTGCCCTCGCTCGATTAGTTCTGCCCCCATTAATCGCGCCAGTTTCCAATTCAGAAAATGGCTACAGGCAAACACGTGCAGCGCCGGATGCGGCTTGACCGCCTGGGGAAGCCAACTCAAGCGAAAAGGAAGGAGGACCAGCCAACCATTGCATGCACATTTACTGTTGATATTTATGCAGCTTACTCATGCGCAGGGGCAAATTTGTCCAGAAAACTCAAACTACTGCCTTCCTTGGTATGCAGGAGGACAGTTATGCGCAGAGTATAAAATATGTGACAGTAAAGCTTTGTAATGCCCCTGCCCAAGCGAGAGATGGTTGTGCACGAGGAGGGCGAGATCATGCAGACGGAACAGGAACCGACGAGGGAGCTCACTAAGGTCTCGATGGACCTCACCGTGCTCCACTGCCCCTTGTGCCTCCGCCCCTTGACGCCTCCAGTGTATGAGGTTCGAATACACCTCGTCCATTCGGCTGACTGAGCAAGGTGTAGGTTTCTTGATTGATGTGCTGTTCGATTGATTTCTGTAGTGCAAGGGAGGGCACCTGGCGTGCGCGGACTGCCATGTCGAGCGCCCCGGGAACCAACGGCAGTGCCAGAAGTGCGAGTGCGGCAGTGGCTTCGACGTGCGAAACACGGTGGTGGACGCCGTCGTTTTGTCGCTGAGGGTGGAGTGCCCGCACGAAGGCTGTGGGCTCTACGTCACTTACCACAAGCTTGCCGATCACCAGAGCGTGTGTCCGCTCGCGCCCTGCAAATGCCCCGTGCCCGTCTGCGGCTATGAAGGCCCGCCGCCGGTGCTCTACCACCACATCAGCAACGCGCATTCCATGACCATGCACAGGATCCAGTACGGCAAGGTGCTCCAGCTACAAGTGCCACTGTCGGAGCCACGGCTCTTGCTGTTCACGGAGGAGGACCGCCGCACGTTTTTCTTGGTCGGCGGTGTGCTCGACATCGGCACGCCTATCGCCGTGTCGGTCATCTGCATCAGAGCGGGGGTGTTCCCACTGCTGCACTACTGGGCCAAGCTGTGGGCGAACGGCCCGCCGGGGGAGCCCAAAGGCACGACCGACGCTGTCGAGGTGGAAATGGAGGTGACAAGCAGCAAGGATCCCGGCGACATCGACGTGCAGGAGCTGACCTTCTTGACAGTTCTGCCCAAGCTGCTGGCCGGGGCTAAGCTTGTGTCCCTCCCCATTCAGATTGACAAGCTCACATCCTAAATGTTTCGACAGTGCCTTCTGTTTATCTTAGTAATATGCTAATATAGGGATTACCTTGGTCTACTTTAGCTTAAGAAATGGTGGGTTTTGGTGGCGATGCAGCAATTATTTTGACATCAAATCAGTAATTTCCAACAGTCGAACGAATATTTTGTGTCTGTTGGATATAAAGTTCCTTTGGGTAAGAAGTACTATTTGTCATCAAAATGGATAAAAGGAGATGTATGTAGACGTATTTTAGTTCTAGATACGTCCCTTTTTATCCATTTTGATGACAAGCACTCCCTCCCTTCCACAATACATGCCTTCCATTTGTCAAAATATAGATGTATCTGGACATGTTTTAGTATTTAGGTACATCCATGATAGAGCCAATCGGATGGTTGAGAACACTACAATTCGTAGCTACAGATGCGTGTGTGACTCCCAGATGCAGAGGCCGGGGGTCATCATCGTCCTTTTCGAGAAAAAACAGACGCACGTGTGAGAGGACGAGTGCGTGCGTGCACCTCTTCTCTTCCTGTATAACGTACTACTAAACTCAGAGTGCAAGTTTTTGTGGGTGGCATGATGGTGCGTGCGAGAAGTCCCGAGAGATAGGTTTAATGCGACTGAAAAAAGGACTAGCCTAGAGCTCGCCACGCGGGTATTTATAAATTTTGAGCTTGCGTCTCGTCACATTCCAAATTACTCCATGATATATTGCAGACCTGTTCACACCGATCACAACCTAAACGGTTTCCCACTTAGGAGCGTATTAATACCACGCTATATTGAATTCCAAACCTATTCACACCGATCACAACCTAAACGGTTTCCCACTTAGGAGCGTATTAGTACTCGGTTATAAATACTAGTATGCCAAGATGACTGCACATTCCTCCTCAACTCCTCATCCACAAAAACAAACAAGTCATTCAGCATCCTTCCCTTGTGTCTGCCATGGCCAGCGTGAGTTCTGGGTCGAGAGATTGCCAGCAGGGAGAGGCAAGCATGGAAGCGGAAGCACGAGAGATGTCCCGCCTCGCTGCGAGATCATCCGACATGTCCCGCTGCGCGGAAGTAGCAGCACAGAGGTCCCACCGCGCCGCTAAAGCGGCACGGAGGTCCCGCCGCACCGTCGATGCAGCAGACTGGTCCGGCCGCGCCGCAGAAGCAGCAGAGATGTCCCGCCGCGCCACGAATGCAGAAGAGATGTGCCGCCGCGCTACGGCGGCCTGGGAAAATTTCTCGCAGGCAGGCGACGACTGTTACAGGCGCATGCATGCGATCGTCCATAGCCAGATGGATCAGATCTCCGGCTTGGCGAGATTGCAGGATGATGTGAAAGCCTCATTTGAACAGGCTACCGGCATCATCCGGCAACTAAGGGAGGGCAATGAGAGGCTCCGGGCCGAGCGCGACCTGCTGAGGGAGAAGATCATCCGAAGTGCAGACCAGCAGGAGGTGACTAGTGCCTTGTTGAAGAGGACCGGCGTCATCGTCAAGAAACTTATGGACGAGAATGACATGCTCCACAACGAGCACCAAAGGCTGGTGGAGGAATCCGTGGATGTTCTCAAGCAGCGTCTTGAGGACACGAAAGAGCTCATTGCCGCTCGCCGTGGAGACTAGTTCCCGCGGCCTGCAGCAACGCATCAAGAAAGTAGAGATCAGTGAGCCAGATCCTTGTCTTCCTTCTTCTTTTGCCCTTGTGTATTTCGGGCGTAGCCGCATGTGGCTTTTTTAATTATCTTTCTAATTATTTAAGACAATTAATCGTCCTTATCTTTCTGTGGAAGATCAATGTTGCAAAGCTAGAATGAAGAAAACTCTTGCTGTGGCGACCCTGGCGTTGCTGTTCTTCTAGTTGCTGCTGGGCTTCCTTCAGTTTCCTGGTTTATTTTGATGTAATAATCGTTTTAGGATGTGGATTGTGTCATGTTGGGTTCTAGCGCGGATGTTTGTCCTTTGTTGGCCTCTTGGGATGTTGCGATTTCAATCTGGTACTCCCTCCGTCTCATAATGTAAGACGTTTTTTGACACTATACTAGTGTCAAAAAGCGTCTTATATTATGGGACGGAGGGAGTTGCTTTTAGTCCTTCGTGTTAGGCTAGAGTTGTGCTGAACTTCTTGTGAATTGTGGTGGTTTTTAGTAAGGAAAATCGGAAGGGGCAAGCCCTTCTTTGATCAAAAAAAATCATCCTTATATATTCATCAGTCTTGCTATAAGTCGCAGTAGATGCTATATAGGTCCGTCGGATCTTACATCAAGATCCGTGCTGTCAGATTTTCTTTTCTCTCTCTTAAATCTCAGTCGAGTGAGACATAGCCACGACATTAAATAGAGGCTCAGGCGCCATTAATGGAGACCTTGGGAGAGAGGTGGACGACAGATGGAGGTCAAAGGGCTCTCCTCCCGATAAGCACGCATAGGGGTCTGATCGCACGCCTCTCGTACTCAAATAGCTACCCTGCATGATGCCTCCTAGATAATAAAAAATGGGGATGTGTGGCGGCACGTAAATGGTACTAGTAAGTACAACGCCCACGTTTTCAATAATACTTGTGTTTCCGATTGTAACGTGATAGCACTTGTTCCAAAATGACTTTGTTGATTGTTAATGTGTGCGCCTTCGCAAATCGGACTGCAAATTTACCACAGCATGTTGGTGCCATGTCATGGCACCAAGCCAAGTTTCATTATTTTCATGCGTGTTTTGGATTTACAGGAATTAAAAAACCAAGTTTCTCAATGTTTCCAACCCAGCCACGACGCCCAGAATTTTGAATTTCATTCCCATTTCTTGCATGGAACCTAGAAATTTACCCGAGGACACACATGTGATTTTTCAACCAACTTTGGTGCACTGGAACATGTGCTTGTATTTCAAATTTGAATTATGCACACAAAGTTTCCAGAACCACGAGCCTTCTTGAGAGAAGCTCCGATTTGCAAGAAGCTTATACCAAAATTTGTTCCTATTCGGCCAATTTTTTTTACCACGGCATGGTACTACCATGACATGACACCATGCCAAGTTCCATGATTTTAAAACCAAGTTTCTCAATGTTCTTGACCGAGCCACGATGCCCAGATGTTTGAATCTTATTCTTATTTTTTGCATGGGAGTAGAAATTCACCCGAGGACACAAATGTGATTTTCAACCAACTTTGGTGCACAGGAGCACATGCTTGTAGTTCAAATTTGAATTATGCACATTAAATGACCAAAAACTCAATTAATGTGTGAATAAGGCCAAACGAAGCCGGAATAATTCCAAAATTTAACAGGGCACTCATGTAGTTCTATGTTGCCTTTTGTAAATAAACTCAAGGGGGACAACGCATATCGTTTCGCACTCAAAGGTGACACGTTCCCTCTCAGAACCACGAGCCTTCTTGAGAGAAGCTTCGGTTTGCAAGAAGCTTATACCAAAATCTGTTCCTATTCAGCCATTTTTTTACCACAACATGGTGGTACCATGACATGACATCCATGCCAAGTTTCATGATTTTCAGACGTGTTTTGGATTTACAAGAATTTTAAAACCAAGTTTCTCAATGTTCTCGGCCGAGGCATGATGCCCAGATGTTTTAATTTTATTCTCATTTCTTGCATGGGACCTAGAAATTCACCCGAGGACCAAATGTGATTTTTCAACCAACTTTGGCGCACGAGAGCATGTGCTTGTAGTTCAAATTTGACTTATGCACATTAAATGACCAAAAACTCAATTAATGTATAAAAAATGACAAACAAACCCGGAATAATTCCAAAATTTAACATGGCACTAATGTAGTTCTATGTTGCCTTTGTTAAGAAACTCAAGGGCG
>NC_057798.1:648676321-648692399 GCF_018294505.1 Triticum aestivum | reverse complement strand
GATGGTGCAGTAGCGTGTGGTGGAGGCTGGATGAACAGGAGCCCGTGGAGGCTGGAGGAGTTCGACGGTAGCCCGTGGAGGCTGGAGGAGGTCGACGGTGGAGATGAACAGTATCCCGTGGAGTCCCGTTTTGTGGTACGCCACACCCCTCCCGATGAACAGGACCCCCGTTTCGACCGTAGCGCTCCAACACAAGTCCGTTTCCTCTGTTTTGCGGTACGCCACACCCCTCCCGATCAACAGGACCCCTGTTTCGACCGTAGGAGGTCCGTTTCGTCCGTTTTGCGGTACGCCACACCCCTCCCGATCAATAGGACCCCCGTTTCGACCGTAGGAGGTCCGTTTCCTCCGTTTGCGGTACGCCAGACCCCTCCCGATGAACAGCATCCCGTTTCAAACGTGGCCGGTCAAACACAAGGCTGTTTCCTCCGTTCTGCGGTACGCCAGGCCTCGTTTCCCTCTCTTGAGACGGGCCACAGCCCTCCCGATGAACACGACCACGCATTCCGTTCGGACCCAGCCGGTTGGCTCCCCATGAACACGACGACGATGCTGTTTCTCCGTTCTGACCCAGCCAATGTACACGAGCCCTACACGTATATATGGCGAGTAGGCATTCGAGACCCCGCCCGTATGTACACATATGTGGCCGTATTTTCTTTCTTGCACCCTGGTCGTTGTACGTACGTGTACATGCTATGTGCGCGCCTCTACTATGACACGTTCATGCCTCTACATCGACCAGTATATATGTACGTACACGTTCGCGACCAGAATGGCAACGCTACGTACGCTTCAACCAGTTGGGTCCCGACTGTCACGCACTTCCTTGCATGCGAAGATGTAGTTGGTGGGTCCCAGCTGTCAAGGGGGCGAATCGTTTTTTTGACGCACTTCCTTGCGTGCGAAGATGTAGCTGGTGGGTCCCAGCAGTCATAGTGCGAATCGTTTTTTTTTACCCGGGCGCACTTCCTTGCGTAAGAAGATGTAGCTGGTGGGTCCCAGCAGTCAGGGGGGTGAATCGTTTTTTTGCTCAGACGCACTTCCTTGCATGTGAAGGTGTGGCTGGTGGGTCCCAGCAGTCAGGGGACCGAATCGTTTTTTTGGACGCACTTCCTTGCGTGCGAAGATCTAGCTCGTGGGCCCCAGTAGTCAGGGGGCGAATCATTTTTTTCGCGAAATACGGTGGCCCGTCCGGTGGGTCCCCGCTGTCAGGTGGAGGAAAATTATTTTGCGCATAATAAGGAGGCACTTCCGATGGTGTGGCGTACCCAGCTGTCAGCTTCTCCATGTACAGTCCACGTCTGATGGAAGTCGTTCCTTGACCACGTTGACCACGCCGCGCCGAGAGCACCACGATGTTGGACGAGAGCGAGGCCTAGGAAGGGGACGACGCGGAGCCAGGGAAGACATGGCAGTGGATGCACACGCAGAGAGGAGTACATGGATTCACTGGTTCGGTTGCGCTACCATCGCCGCAGAATAACAGGGGGTGTGGGTGAGTGGAGGGATGGCTTGGCCAGCGGTGGGAGTAGTAGGGGCGGTGAGGCCTCCGCGGCAGCACAGCCGGCCACGGGAGGCAGGAGCAGGCGGCACGACCGACGCTGCTTTGGGCGGCTGGAGCAAGAAGACCATAGGTTCAAGAAGCACGACGGTCGTTGGATGGACATTGTACGGTCACTGCAGCTAGAATCGTTTATATTGACTAAGTTGACAAAGCCCTTGGTACGTCAACTTAGTAGGCCCACAGGCCAGCTTCCAAAACAATGCGCCCCAGATGTCAGGGGGAGGAATCATTTTTTGGGCGGGTGAAGCTAGAATACCCGAGATTGAAGAAGAAGCATGGCATCCGTTGGATGGACATCCAACGGCCACTGCTGCTAGAACCGTGTGTTGACTATAAGTTGACAAAGCCTTGCATACGCGTCAACTCTGTTTTTTTAGGGGACGCGTCAACTTAGTAAGGCCAGAAGTGTGTGGCAGAGAACCTATAGCCCATTTGAGATTGGTAAGAATGTGTAGCCCATTTTTGAATTCTAATGGAATTTACTATAGCCCATTTACAGTTTGCTAAAAGTACAGCCCATTTCAACCAACCATTCAAAACAGAATTCAATAAAATTTCCCACATTTTGATGGGATCCGAAAAAAATTATCCCAAAATTTCTAGTCAGATTAAATACAATTTCAATATAAATTTATATTACGTAAAAGTCCAACGAAACATTGCGCTCGCAACAATTAATGAAATTAAAATTTTCAATATCCAACAATAATATTTTTATAATGTAATTACGTGTTTGGTGCATTTTTTTATAGTTACTGCCCAGTTTTTATAATTACATCTCATTTATTATTTCTTAAAGCCCATTTTCTTGTTAATCCTAATGCATCCCTCCTAGGAAAGATTTGCAGCCCAGCGGGGCGGAGAATAACAAATTGACCTTGCCCGGGTATTCCTAAAAAAAGTATAGTTGGGCTAGCCATTTTCAGCTTGAAAAAAATTAATATCTGGGCTGGATATCTGGCCTGGGCTAGACGGGCCACAGCCCGCCCAGTTAATACCTGCAGCAATGTTTTCGTTGTTGTTCAGAGGAGAAAAATTAATATCTGGGCTAAACATCAAAAAACTCTACAGTGCTCACACCTCAAAAACACAAATACTGCTCGAGCTGCTTGGTCCCAGCTGTCGGCCGCTTCTTGTGAAATTCTCTCGTTTATTGACTACATAGGTTGACAATGGTGTGGGACTGTGATGTCAGGAAACCAGGAGGAAGCAAAATAAATTATAGTTTTATCTATCTATATCTATATCTATATCTATATCTATATCTATACTGCTTATTATATATATATATTTTTATTTTTATTTTATTTTTTAATTATATTTATATATTTTTTATTTTATTATATATATAGTGTATCAGTTTTGAGATGGATCCAGAGCTTCAATCATAACTGTTGGTCTCCAAAATCCAAGGGCTAAGATCAGCCGGATTCGCCATGAACAGTAGACTGGTGTTGCCTCTGCTGTGTTCTAGAATATTCACATGGCCCTTCCAGGAAAAAAAAGGCCCATATGTGATGCCTCATGGGCTATATTTTACGGCTTGAGCGCATGACGACTTGAGCCCAGATAAGAACGTTTGGGAGGAGAATGGGAAGAAAAAATAATAGAGTAACATACTATTTTTTAATGAACCTCAAGTGTTTTAGATGTGAATGTACACTTTTTTGTATGAATATTAAAAACAATTGTGGGTGGAATTCCATTTATCAAAATCACTCCATTATATTTTTTCCGCCCGAAACAGTCAGCGCCGCCCGCCCCTCTTCCCTGTGCAGGCGATTGCTTCGCCTTCAAACGACACAAGTGCCATCCATCCGTCCATCTGCCGCCCACATTAATGATACGCGGTTGCCAAGGCGGCTACTCCGGAGCCACACACCCGTCCCTCCGCTGCCCACCATTGCTATATAAACTACTGCGCCGGCCATAGCCGCAGTCATCCGCATCCGTTCCCTTTCTCCTGTCCACACCACTACTACCCACCATGGCTTCCTCGCGCTCCAGCGCTCTTCGGGACGGGCGAACGATGGACCACTAGGAGATGGCAGCCATTGCTACCGACCGGCTGGCCAGCAGGCAGCTGGAGGACGACGACGTCCCAATGGAGAACATGGTAGTCAATGTTCCGGCTCCAACCCCCTCCTCCGCGCCATCCTCGCCGGTGCATTGCACCATGACCATCAGTGAGGCCCGTGCCCAATATATGGACACAGTGAGGCAGATGCGTGAGCAGCAGTTCCGGGAGGTGCAGGCCGACGTCACCTACAACCACCATCTCCTCAAAGAGCATCTGCAAGCGGAGGAGCAGATTGCCGCGGAGCGGGCGGAGCAGGAGGCGCTGCTCGACTCGTACCGCTCCGCTCGCAAGGGCCGCCTCGAGCGCTGGCGGTACCACATGCGGGTGGCGGCCGCCTACAAAGAGGGCGATGAAGTGGGCAAGGTGCTGCTTGGCGAGACCGAGGACGAGGCAGAGGACAATGCCGGCTCCGACGAGTCACCGCTCCGCTGGCGTCGACGAGGCCTTGCTCCGCCGAGGCCCTGCGGCGCCAACAACGAGGCAGAGGACACCGCCTGCTCCACCGAGGCCCCGCCCCGCCAACAACGAGGCAGAGGACATCGCCGGCTCAGTCGAGGCCCCACCCTGCCGACAACATGGGGAAGGATTTCCACCACTTTGCAGAGGCGCCACCCACCGGCAACGAGACAGAGGACATCGCCGGCTCCGACGAGGCCCCGCCCCGCTGCCAATAAGGCCGCACCACACATAAAACAAGGAAGAGTAGAACACGGTAGGTTGTTGCCGCCCGGGTCCAAGTAAGGCCACCGTTGCTACCCTCCGGTTGAATCCAAGCTAGGCGTGTTGAAAATTGACGGCTGGTTAGCTTCTTGGCGGCCCCGTGGAGTCGGAGAGCTACGCTCGAGAAGAACGCTGCTTCTACTTAACTACTGGTGTAGTTGGCTGACTGACACGTTGGCCCAATAGGCCACATGTGAGTTACGCAACTGCACCTGCAGTTAAGTCACTGAAGCTTATGTTCGGCTCAGCGAGACACCGGTGGGTAGCTTCGGTTAATTAATTATACCTCCAGTGCACCCCTTTTTAGTTGAAGAATGTATGAAATGTAATGAAATCCGCATGTTTATATGAAATCCGACCGTGTTTGAATAAATTTATTTCGATTAGTTCGAATTCCTGTTTCACTGGCATTGGATGAACATGCAAAACAATACGTACTAGCATTATTCCCAGGGTGATCACCTCATTTGCAGCAGTTTCACATGTACTCCCTCTGGTCCTTTCTATACAAGTTTTGTCTGCAGTTTCACATGTACTCCCTCTGGTACTTTAACCAATCTTATACAAAAAAGTATGCACTTTCACAATGTGCGAAGTAAAAAGGAACAGAAGGAGTACAAAGAATTTGAGCAGCTTTTTAGCGTTTCTATACATTGCAATCAAACACACAGGCCTGGCAATTCATAGAGAACATTCAAAACAATCAATGATTATGCATCTCAGCGACTCACATGTCAGAGGCAATATTTACTTCACAACTAAAGAATAAAGAAAAAATTGATCGCCACTGCTGACAGCAAAGGGCGTCCCATTCGAAAATATCAAACACATATCTTGCTAAAATCAATGAGCAAAATTTGACAAGGTTGTCCCATTCAAAAATATCAAATGCCTATGATTGTGGAACGGGCAGGGTTTGCCATCAGTTTGGACATTGACATGGCAACTCGTGCTAACTAAACGAGCTATTCTTTTTGTGCGGTTCCACCAAAATAAACCAAATTCGCGTGTAGCTTGTATGATTTCGCCCTTATATGTTGCAACGCCTTAAACTTATGGGCACCTCCTTTCTTGTGGTGTAAATGAATGATTTGATGTATTCATGAACATTTTGTGCAGTTCCCGTTGAAAACAAGCTGAGCACCCCTGTTTTCACAAATACAAAAAAGTGATTAGTATAAAGCAAACTATACTATGAATTGACAGTTTTAACAGGCACATACATGGTCCATATAGAGCACACTTTTAGAAAAATGGAACTCATCAGAAAGAATCCTAGAACAACATTGTACTCGCGCATCACAGCAAAAAATGGAGATTTGTCTATCCTTCTGAGCTGAAGTTTGTTTGGTCTTGTGGAGAGTAATGTAACCATCCTTCAACTGCTCCTTCTGATGAGAATCCTAGAACAACATTGTACTCGCGCATCACAGCAAAAAAAATGGAGATTTGTCAGTCCTTCTGAGCTGAAGTTAGTTTGGCCTTGTGGGGAGTAATGTAACCATCCTTCAACTGCTCCTTCTGATGAGAAGATAGACAGTGCTTCTTCATCCTGGCTTAATCGGAACTAGTCACTTGAGTACACCATATTATTCTTCAGAGGAAGATGATCCTATTGTGAAAAGACAAGAGGACTACTAAATGCTAGCATCCCTATTTGCTTGAAAAAAAGGAAAGGAAATATTTAAAACAGCACAGATGAAGCACTTCTCAAGGACAATACCACTTTTTCATGGCAGTATCTAAACAGTAGCACAATGCTAATAGAGATGACAAAGCTCAATCATATGGATGAATTAGTGGGCGAGTACCAACCTTTGTCAGGAGGCTGATTATGTAGAGCATACAGATGAAGCACTTCTCCAGAACCATCTGTTGCTCTCTACTATGGTGGCCATGCTTACTATATACTCCTCGATTAGTTTAATGTTTCCAACATCTTTTTGTGCAGTTCCACTAAAATATATGGTATCTTCAAAGAAGATCCCTGTTTGCACAAGTAGAGATAATTACGTATGGCATCAAATCAGTGGCAAAACAATTGCTCGTTCCAGCCATAGCAATAAATTAAGATGCAAAACTATATCATTACTTGTGTCATCATAGTTCTAGTGCTTCATTACAGCACCAGGAGTTGATTTTTGTTTTTCTTCCACTTGTTCTTCCCCTTCATCACTTGGTTCAATAACAGACAAGCTTCGCCTTCAATATAAGATTTGGCATGTCCATTAGGGAGCACAAGTATAGTACTAAACTTAATTTTCTGATGAAAGAGGCAAAATACAGGCTAGCAGTTGTGAAATATCCTTATCTTACCTCGATGGGATATACGGTGCACATACAGATTGGAAGTCTTGTCTCCATTTGTGCAGTTCACTAAAATCAAGCAACATTATCATACAAGTAGCACAACATATGAAAGCACACTGCAGAATCATGTGAAAGAAGGCTAGTACTGACCCCTCATGATGCAGAATTCAAACAACTCACAAGAAGAAGATTTGAACCAAATTTGCCAACACGGATGGGAAGTAAGATGTCCTCTTGTGCAGTTCCACTAAGATCAAGCAATCAAGCAACGTTGTCGGTGTGACATTTTGGTTGAACTGCACAAAACACTCTTAAAACAAAAGTGTTTTGTGTAGTGCAACAAAAGGTCACAATGGCAACGAGGTGAAGTAGATAACCCTGTTTACACAGAGGTGCAAAGGAAACAATTAGTGGTCAATAACGGTGGATGACACAGAAGCCAACAAAAAGTAGCATCTACCTTATCTAAATTGGAAAGAAAGCGATAGTAGCATTTCTCAAACGGTGGCATTGATTAATATTAACATAGAGATTATATTAACAATAAAATTCGTTGAACATGTAATTTGTATTTAACTATGGCATCGCATCAATTTTCCAGTGGCATTATTATAGGGCGTTTGTTTACAGGGACATTTTGGTGTAGGGACTAAAAAAACTCCATGTCAGTCCCATCCAAACCGAACAGGAGGGACTTTTAGGACTAAAAGTGGGCATTTGGGACTAAAAAAAGAAGACCCCGAGGGAGTCTTTTTGGGACTTTTTCCAACAGTTGCCCCTGCCACGCATCGCACCTTGTCTCTAATAGTTCATTACTAGTGGCAATATAGTCTTTTAGCATGTCATTTAATAACCTCAAGTCCATGTTTAGTCCCTGGAACCAAGCAGGTAGGGACTAGGGAAATTTTAACCAAACAGTGCCTTAGATTAACAACAGTTAATGAGTTGCACGGGACAGTGGACGCACCAGCACCATGTGCATCTACCGATATACTGTGTTCATGCACAGTCTGTTGCAACAAAGAACAAACAACCAAGGAGCATATTTGTGTTGGTCCCAGTTTTTCTATATTTAGACACCTTTCCCTATGTGAGCGCAGCAAATCTAGTCCTGCTCAAACTCTACAGCCTTGTCCCCCAAAACAAAAGATCAGTTCGTTACAGATGTGTGTACTGCGTTTGTCATTGTTTTCCCTTTTCGACCAACGTAGGTGCTGGATAGGCAGTCTATACTAGTACTTTCGCCCCTTCCTTTCCTCTTTGAACCACGTCCTAGATTTATGCGATACAACTTTCCCCACTACTTTCCCCCATTCCTTTCCTCTTTGAACCACATCCTAGATTCATGCTATACAACTTTCCCACTTCATTTCCTCTTTGAACCACGTCCTAGATTCATGCTATATACAACTTTTCCCACTACTTTTCCCCACTCCTTTCCTCTTTGAACCACGTCCTAGATACATGGTATACATGCAGCTAGAGCAATGCATGTGGAGTAAGTAAATTATACCTTAAGGTTCTTGGGGCGTGGTTCGGTGGGCGACGGGACGGCGGCGAAGAAGAAGGGGTCGGAGGCCCTCCCACGGTGCCGCTGGGTGAAAGTGAACAGTTGCGCCGGTAATGGATTCCCTCCCTCGCCGACGGCAACAGTGTTAAGCCTCCTTCCCTTCCCGGCTGACGGATCTTGCCGGCTCTTTGAGCAGCAGTGAGGGGAGAGAGAGGCCAACAAAGTCTTGTTTAGATCTGGAGAGGGCGAGAGAGTTTGAAGAGAGCAACTACTCCCTTGCCGACGGCGACAGCATTAAGCCTCCTTCCCTTCCCGGCGGACGGATCCTGCCGGCTCTTTGAGCAGCAGTGAGGGGAGAGGGAGGCCAACGAAGTCTTGTTTAGATCTGGAGAGGGCGAGAGAGTTTGAAGAGAGCAACAACAAGCGCTGAGGCTCCAGCGTGTATATATATACTGGGAGAGAGAGTGTGAAGCATGCAAACCCTAGAAAACAAGTGCCGAGGCTGCAGCTTATACGTGATGAGGTGATTATATGGTCACTACGAGATCGTATAGCTCCGTATCCATCCATTTTGACAAGTCAAAGAATCCTCCTGGCACATATTATGCTCAAGTGTAGTTATCGAACCCGAGACCTCAAGTTTGATGAGCGAATAGGCTAACCAGCTACACAACCTCTCGTTATGTTCAACAAGAGGAAAATAACCTTTTATACATTCCTGCATTCGTGTGACAAGCATGCCGTGTTTTTTTGTGTGTGTGTGTGTGGGAGTCATTGGGATTTCAATCATAATCGTGTCATGTGGCATTGGTGGTAAGACTGTCCACAGTGGTGCAAAAATAATGCAGCCTTAGTCACCTTACCTCTCTCCACGTAGTACGTTGGGTCCCACCAGTCAGAGGGTGAAATAAACAAATTAATAAGAAAAATTAAAAGCGCCAGCGGTGTATCTTACCTCACACATCTCGCTACTGCTCGGGAACACTGTCCAATTGATCCCTCTGTTCGCTCACGTGCTATTTTAAGTGAATCCTTATTATAACATGCACACAATGTTGGGCACTTGTATTCGACTTAAGTTAGTGTGCCACCGTATCTCGTATACTTACTACTCCCTCCATCTAGGTGTAATAAGTCACATTAGAAGGTGCAACGGGACCAAGGTGCGTGTGTGTGCGTGTGTGCGTGTGTGTGTGTGTTAGAGAGAGCGAAAGATCGACCTACTCCTACAGAGAGATGGTGTGTAGTGTATGATTTTAGCCGCGAGAGTCCATGCATCCTCTCGTTTGCGGGCGTGTCCGGTAGGGACATGCGGACAGCTGCCACGCCCGCTCCTGACTAGCCTGGCCCACCCAAAGCCCCTTCATCACACACGCGCGCTTCTCGCCCGAAACGGTCAATGCCGCACCGAAGAATCGGTGCTGCATTCATGCCCGGGCAGAGTGGACGCGACCTCTCACTGGCGCAAGAGTGATGGTTGCTTCGTCCATCAAACTTACTGCTGGGTCTATGTGATTTGATGGCTCATTGGTCTTTATTACTGAGGTGGTAGGCCTGCTGGATGTCCCACGCTTTCGGCGAAAGGAGGTACTCCCTCCATCTAGGTGTGTAAGTCATGTAAAAAAATTAAGAGACGAGGGGTGTGCATGTTTTTAATGACTTGAGACTACCAAACACGACATGCAGTGGTTAGTTCATTGCATGCAATGCTATTAATTAGCAAATAAACATTACTCTAAGGTCTTTCGTTTTCCCCTTCTCCTTGGTCACGGTGCATAGGCTAAGATGACTTACTCACCTAGATGGGGGAGTACTACTAGATTACAATTTTCTCCATTCTTACAGCGGAGGAGTGCAAGAGCAGTGAAAACACATAGGCTCCGCGCGTTGCCGCGGAACAGCCGTATATCTCTCTGCGCAAAATTATCGATTTCATAGAACTAAAAAAACTCTATAACCGCATGACAAATGTGGTAGCCAAACTAAATAAACTCCCATCATCATTTGGATCATCCCACGTAAGGAAAAAAGATCAGCCAACTCCTACTGCATAATGGGATTATATTTTTCTTTTTGACATGTTAATGGGACTTAAAAGCTCACTTACATGCATGCTACCGGTGCATGCTTGCATGCAGACATGTTGATGTGATTTAAAACCCACTCACATGCATGCCACGGTATTTCTGCATGCTTGCATGTGGCTTAGTGCGGAGCCTCTCAACGTCTAGATCAGACGGCTATTATGGACTGATTTAGTTCATCTAACGGCTACATTAATTTTGATGATGTGGCTCAAGGAGAGGATAGAGAATTCCTAGTAGTGGGGGCTAGCTATTACTAGTAGATAAGTCTTTGTAGAGATTCCACTAGGTGAACTACATACGGAACAAAATGAATGAATCTATACTTAAAATGCATCTATATACATCCGCATGTGGTTCATGGTGAAATCTCTACAAAGACTTATATTTTGGAACGGAGGAAGTACTAGTATAGTACTCCCTCCGTTTTTTATTACTCTGCACCTAAGTGTTTTTGGTTTTTTCACAATTGCTCTACGCACTGGCCTTTCTTCCCCTTTCCTTCCAATTTTGCCCCTGATTTTCGGTCTCCCATGTAACCAATGCATTAACTACGAGCCAATACTTGGCATGAAGTGGAAAGGACTAGCCAATCTGTTGCATGTGTGGAGCCACCCCGAGCAATTAGTGGGGCGCAGTTACCATGCATGCAGAGCACGCGAGCCAAGCAAGCCAAGCCGTTGCATCGCTTATTTACAGCACGTCGGTTCCCAGTACGTGCAATTAACATCAAAACAGGGGCAAATCAGTCCAGAAAATTCCCACCGGAGCACTCCTTGGTATCCGGGATTGCACTTAGGCGCAGACAAAAGAAAAACGGAGGGAGTACGTATTGTAATTTATCAGCGAGATAAATTTGTACAATGCTATGAAGCTTCCAGCTTCTGTTACATGTATCTTGCGTCCAAGGTTGCCCGTTGCAACATTTCATCAAATACAAAGGAGACTATCTCAATGATAGATATATCATAGCAAATATGTACTCCCTCCGTTCCAAAATAAGTGTCTCAACTTTATGCAAACTTTAGTACAAAGTTGTACTACTACTAAAGTTGACACTTATTTTGCAACAGAGGCAGCTAAAGAAAAAAACGAAACATGCAGTCCCTAGCCCTTGAACCATGAACCCTAACCAAGCTTCAATTTGCTGGCAACGTTTGAACTTCCTAAAAAACGAAGTTTGCAATCTTTTGACCAACGGATCATTTTGTGTAGTTTCACCAAAATCAAGATGAGCATCCCTGTGGCAAAGAAATTGAAGAAGCATGATTAGAATAAGATTACTGGGACTAGTTGATGAGACATAAACTCACAAAAATACAGTACGTAGAAGCCAGTAGAGGTATGTGCGGGGCAAAGAAGTATAGAAATATCCACATGGAGTGATGTGGGCAGCTGGAGCAGTGGTGCAAGCTGGCTGTAAAGGGAGTTCTACCTGAGGGATGTTGGGACGTAGCTCAACCCTGAGGAGGGTGGTGGGAGGCGGCAACTGCCCACGTCGCGGCAGTGAGCAAGGGACAAAGGCAACCTCACCGGCTTTGTGAGAGAGAACGACGGGGACCCCTGATCGGGACATGCCGATAGTGGGTTTTCACCGTCGGCGACGGCGACCGCATCTACACTAAGCATCCACCCCTTCCCCCGGCGGACGTGATCCGCTGGGATGTTAGAGATGTGGCCACAGTCGTTTTGTGCGAGAGAGTGTGAAGAGAGCAACCCCAGCAAGCAACCGTGTAGGCTGGCCCGTCCTATATAGTGCAGCGGTTTCCTTTTCTCTCCATATGAACCTATCATAATGCGTACGTGCCACTGAAGAAAAAAACTTTATTTATAAATGACGCGGCACCTACTACTCGTTCTCCTATAACCTTGCACTTGGCATCTCCAAAATATTAACCTTGCGATTGGCCCTTCACCTCTTCGGGAAGTAGAGCAATAATGGTAGTGCAGTATATATCGTTCTGGCTATATGAGACCGAATGAATTGCTGCACATCCACCATGTGGGCGAGGGTCGAGGGGCGAGGGAGAGTGCTACATATGGAGCAAAATGAGTGAATCTACACTCTAAAATACGTCTATATACATCAGTGTTTGGAGTATGTACTAGTAGTTCATATTGAAATCTACTAAAGGACATATATATTCCAAACGATATGATATAATCTCTATAACCACGGTATTAGTAGGGACGAGAAGTAAACGGAAGGAGTAGTAAATTTTTCTCCTCGTCCTGCGAGCCACCGCGCACATGGGTGAGGGAGCGGGCATAAGGCGAAGCAAGCTTCACCTCATCCTGCGAGCCACCGCACCCATGGGCGGGGGAGATGGTGTACTAAGCAAGCTTCTCCTCGTTCTGCGAGTTGACGGGACACATCAAAATTACTCCAGTGTATAGAGCCTTGCCTCTAAGGTAGGCCCCAGATGGTTTGCCTCTTTTTTTAATTTAACATAACGCGTCAAGTCGCGGTTTATTTGTTCACCCGTGGTAGACGATCCTCCCTCCACCAAGTGGACAACCAGTACACGTGCCAAATTACCACGTGGGCTGCCTTTTTCGTACAGAAATGATCTCCATCGTGTACCCGCGTGGGCGTGGTTGGGAAAGAGACGGGAGTATGTGCGCCATGCATGCACCTCTTCTCTTCGTGCACGTCCCCCACCTACATGGGTGTGTGTGAGAAATACAAACCGCGTTCGTGAGTGTTTTTTGTTTTGGGGTGGGTGGTGGGGTGGGGTGGGGGTTGATTTCGTGAATTATTTGTGGGAATACGTGTCGATGACATCTCAAACAAAATTTTGCATGCAATGTGTGTGAAATGGAGGCCTATCCATATCATATATAGAGGGTCGGGCAATCCAAGAGAAGAGAGGGAGGGGTCATAGCTATCGATAGAGTCAAAGAGAGGATCAACTGGGTGGGTGCGAGATCGATGAAGAGAGCCATCGAAATTGTGTGTCTGTGCAAGTCAAAGATACAGGGCGATTGGCCTACCGGAACGTTAAAGGGAACATGTCAAGTTTGTGTGTTGCAGGGAGACATGACTAGAGCGCTCGATGTGTCGGTGTGTGTGTGGGGGGGGGAGGGGGTGGGGGAGGGGTAGGCAGAGGCCTAACTATAGAGGTAGAACGACTCGTATATGTGTTGAGAAGGAGAGACCCAGCTATGTCTTGAGGGAGATCGGTCGACTTCCATACATAACTGAAGGACAGGAAATATGATGGGACAGAGAGAGAGAGAGGAGAGAGAGAGAGGGAGGGAGAGGGTTAGAGTGCTGGATGGGTGATGGAGTTGCTTCTCGAAGATGGTGGGAGAGGCCTACTAGACAAACTGAGGGTGGAACTGCAATGTCATCAATAAGAGTGGGGATGTGTTTCTGTGTGTGCATGTGCGTTATAGATCTGTCGGGACGCATGCATGGATGATGAAGGAGAACCATGTGTTTGGTAAGAAAATCTAACTAGATCGATAGATCAATTGTTGTTTGTCGGAGGAAGGGAGAGACACAACAAATGAGGTAGATCGGTCGACTCATGGGTAAAAACGAGTTATAAGGAACTAGCTAGCTATATGTATAGCGAGAGATCGGTCGGTGTACGTCCATTTGTTAGAGGCAAATAAGGCCCAGCGAGACGGATAGACAGAGAGAATGGAGCTAGGAGGTGGTGCGAGAGGCCCGGCTACTAGGTAGATAGGGGGAGGAGTGTGCGGTTGTGAGATCGATGAAAAGAGGGGAGAGAGTTTACACGTGTGTGTGACCGTATGAGAGACACGAGGCAAGGACACATAAAGGAGGAGATTGAAGGTGTGCGTGTATGTTGTAGGCAGGCATCGCTGGAGAGGTTTATCGATCGGTGTGTGTCGGAAAGGAGTTGTGGAGACTCTGGGAGAACGACCTAAAGAAAAAATGAATGTGCCCGGTGGATAAAATGCCGAGGGAGGGGGAGGGCGAGGAGGGCGTGTGCATGCACAAGAGAAAGTTAGTGGTAGCTACAAAGGTTAGAGGATTGTGTGGGTGTAAGAGACTAACAAAGATCATAATTTGATATGAAAGCGGATTCATATATTTGAATAGGAGATCATAGTGTTTTAAACATATGCATGCATGAATATAGCGGTGATACACGTGCTATGCACATGTTATACCATGATGTGATAATGCATGGCGTTCGCAACTCACACCTAAATGTCGAACAATCTAAACCATACTATACGTCAAACAATCTCACATTTTATTTGAATTTGTGATAATGTGTGGCGTTTGTAGCTTACAACTAAATATCAAACAATCTAAACAATACTATATATCGAACATTCTCACATTTTATTTGAATTTGTGGTAGTGTGTGGTGTTTGCAACTCACATCTAAATACTTGTAGGCGTAGGGGGCGGGGCACATAATGTGATAAACACATTATACATATGAGACATCGTTTAGATTATGAAGATCTAGCAAGAGCTAGAAATGTAGTGTGATTTGAAATCAAAATAAAGTGGATTCAAAAAATCGAATTCGAGTTCATATAGTACACATAGTTCATATGTAACTCGAGACTAATCATGTGGTTTAACTTGACAATAATGATGATTGTAGATCTTATTAAAACAGAGAAACGAATTCAAATGCTTTGACTTCACAACAATCATTACTGTAGATCTTATTCAAATAGAGAAATGAATTCAAATTTAGTTCATATTGAAGCGGTAGTATATACGTTTGGAATGCACTAAAACGTTCATTTGAGTAGTAGGTTGCATGCATTATACATGTAGCGAAATATTTTAATTGAACATAACATGAATTCAAAGTTTTGAGTGACATTTGTAGTGCGCATTGATTTGGTACAGTACATGTTAGGCTTGTCCGGAAATTTCAACCCGCGCCTTGCTAGCCCGAAATATTTAAGATATATCTTTGTCTCGTCGTGCTCCGACAACTCCCTCTATCTCAACCCACGCCTTGATATTCCGAAATTACAACGCGCGCGAAAACTCCCACCTCCTGTGAAATCCCGACATGTGAAATGCCCGTGGTACCCCTGAACTGAAAGAAGCGCCTCAAATCGGTGGGGGTACTTTCATAACTTACCCCACATTTCGAACAAGCGCGTCCCTAAGCCATGGTTCCCCACTGCCATCCCATTCGCCCACCCATTCATACACCGAAGCCGCGAAAACCCGCGACGAAGCCCCACATCCTGCTCCGTATGCCACCCAGTCGGAGCCTCTTCTCCGACGACGTCGTCCACAGCAACACCTCAACGTCCCTCATCCATCGTACCGGATGAGGATCTGTCGTTGATCTCGTGGTCCCGCCGGTTCAGCCACCCCATCCTCCACCTCCAAGGAGCTGCGCCGACGTTCCCCTCGGCTTTCGCGCTACCTCCATTCCCACACCGCCGTCTTCACCTGCACCACCGGAAGAGCATCATCATCGCCATTTCCTCGGATGAAGCTGTGGCCTAATCGGCGCCACCAAAGAGGTTGTACACTAATCGCCGCATTTTATTCTTGATTCGATCTCACGGTGCTGCCGGCGCTCGGTCCCGAGCCGACACGGCGCGGCTCCATGCACGGCGGCGTCGCCGGCCACTTCCTCCATGATGTCGCTCCCTCGACAGCGACTTCCACATCAATAGGAGTTGCTGCTGCTTTAGCTCTCTATCGCGCTGCTGCTCTGCTCTTGCTCTTGGTCCCTACCTGTTCTGCTCTCGCTATTGCTATTGCTCTTACTCGCGCTGCTGCTCTCGCTCTTGCTCTTGCTTGCAATGCTGCTCCGATTTAGCTACACTTCAGTCGACTGAAT
>NC_057798.1:648673519-648675961 GCF_018294505.1 Triticum aestivum | reverse complement strand
AGCGGGGAGGAGGGCTCGCCGGAGAGGTACCCCACTATCTATCTTAGGGTTCAGGGTGGGGGCGGTGGTCGCCGGCGGTGGCGGGGCGGTGGCGTGGGGATCACCGGAGAAAAAGCTCGGCACGGGGGGACTAGAGGGATGGCCGGGGCGGCGGCGGACCGGCGGTGGGGAGTGTTTTCGGGGCGGGCGGCGGGGGGCTGTTGTTTGCCCGGTGGTGGCTGGCGGCTCAGGGGGGTGGAGCTTGAAGATGAACCGCAGGCCCTTGATTTTGTATCCAACGGCTGCAAAATCGACTGACCAGAGATGACAAAGTCAGTCGACCGACGTGTAACCTCACCTTGCTTGTGCATTCAGTTTCAACAACAAAATTCAGTTTCGACAGCAAAATTCAGTTTCGGCAGTTAATTTCAGTTTCGACAGTTAAGTTCAGTTTCGACAGTTAAATTCAATTTCGACAAGTAAGATCAGAGATGAGCGGTTGATGTATTTTACATCTAGCACTTTATGGTTATGTATTTTACGTCATGTATTGGAGATGCTATTAGAATTCCACTCAGGTTAACGTTGTTCGTTGTCTCTCTTGTCCTGCTTCAGCCTCGTCGTCATACAACTCACCGGAGCTGCTCCAACGACGAAACCCTCCATCACAGCAGAGCAGTACCTCGGGCTCCATCTCCAGACGCCTAAGATCTTCCTCGCCTCCTCCGACAGCAAAGTCAGCCGGAGCATCCTCACCGAACAACCCAATCACAATGAGATCGATATGGCTTCGCCAAAGAGGTTGTACACTTGTTGCATCTCTTTTTTACTCTACATGTTATATATATTATCCACTGAGCACATGGATTTGTTCCTTTAGTGTCTCCTTGAAATAAAAAACGTAGGAATTTTAATTTTCACTTTTCCTCCTTTTCAAATTCCTATTCATGAAGCACAAGACTAAGATATAGTAGCATAATAGCATTATAACCGTACATTTTCTTGTGGTTTGACTTCATCTCACCATGCTTCTTTGCATCCTGTGATCTTCCAATTGTTGTGAATCAAACACCCAGATTGGCAGAAATCCTGTGTTTTTAAATTCTCTGTTTTGCACGTGCATTCCTATCCTATTCCTGTTTATTTCCTATCCCTGCATTGTTGGAATCCTCCAACTCAAACGAGCCCTTACAGAATTACTTCTCTTACAGATAGTTGAAGAAAACCTCACGTGGTTTGTCTCGCTCCTGCTACGCTGTTGTCCACCCCAGCTTAGCTGCGCCAACAGAGAAGGGTCCAGCACAGCAGGGATCCGGCCTCCAGACTGCCTTTCGCCGCCTCGGATCTTCTTCCCCGCCGCCGGCAGCCATGAAAACTGCATTACCATCATCAACCGAGCAGATGACCTCGAGGACTACACGGGTCCGCAAGAGAGGTCGCACTCTTTCATGTCTGCTTACGTTATGCATCGCTTAATATTACATGCTACTTTTTCGTCCTGTTCACCGATTCGACTCTGAGTCAGCTCCAAACTAATGGTCAAACTTGAGTTTTTAAATGGTTGTGGGGTACATATCGGGGCCGCAATCAGTAGTATCTATCTACTACCTAGTTAATCTCCGATGTCTACTATGAGTTTCATGTTGGGTGGGAAACAAACAGTAAACAAGCCATTATCTGTATTTTTTAATGAAGCCATTATCTTCCTGCTATTATTGGTTTTGGGTCTATCCACAGGTTGCTACCATCACTCTGGATTTCTGCATGCACTCCTTGCATAATCTCACTATGTTTTATTCCTATGCATGACAGTTATTGTAAACAATGGAACTGAACATGTAGAGCAAAAGAGACGAGACTTGCGCAGCAATAAAATTTCATGCAGACGTCACTCCATGGTAGGCGCAAAGGCAGCCTCCCCTCCACGCATTTCGGATTGTAATTGAGAGGAAGATATCTGTTCTAAGGGGGATTCAGAAGGAGAAGAAAATTCCTATTTACCCCCTGAGGTCTTCACTTTGACTTGCATGCTGATGTTGGTTATATCATGCATATGGTGTCTTGCCTTGCTTACTTTATATATCAAATATGTCATCTGCTTAGTTTAGACATCCTTTGTGTGAATGCCATCTGTTTAGTCTATTCATCGTTTATGTGAATTATGCAAGGCCATCTTGTTTAGCCAGGCATCATATATGTGAATTTTGCAATGCCATCCTGCTTAGCCAGTCATCTTATATGTAAATTATATCAGGCCATCCTTTTTTCCGTTACATATTACATTTGTCAACAATGTTAGTACATTCTACTGCTCTTCGTGTGCATCAGCCATATGACACGGTGATGACAAATTCTGGAGTGAAAACAAGGTCTTCAGAGCAGACTATGCTATCTGACGAAGCGCATATCTTGCTGGTTACGGATAGCTCCTTAGAGGAGGATTCAGAGACAGATGACCAGTCC
>NC_057798.1:648621667-648673279 GCF_018294505.1 Triticum aestivum | reverse complement strand
ATGTTGCTCATATCGTGCGTATGGTGTCTCGGATTGCTATGTCATTTGATTAGTTTAGACATGCTTTGTGTGAATGCCACCTATTCAGTGTCTAATTACCATATGTGTGAATTATGCATTGCCATCTTGTTGCAAGACATTATATATGTGAATTATACAATGCTATCTTGTTGCAAAGGCATTATATATGTGGATTATGCAATGCCATGCTGTTTAGCCAATCATCATGTATGTGAATTATATCATGCTATCATTTTTTTGTATTACGTGTTCCATTTGTCGACAACGTTTGTATATTCAACTACTCTTCCTGTGCATCAGCCATTTGAAGTGGTGATGGAAGTATCTAGAGTGAAAACAAGGTATTCAGAGCAAACAATGCTACTCGCTGAAGCAGACATCTTGCTGGATACAGAGAGCTCCTAAGAGGAGGATTCAGAGACTGATGACCAGTCCTATCTCCCCCCTGAGGTCTATGCTCAAACTTGGCAGGGTTATATTACCCATGTCATGCATGTTGTCTTGCATTGCTTAGTTTTTACATCATATATGGATTGTCGTCTGCTTACTTGCTTACTATATAAATCATATATTTGAATTATCATGCCATCATGTTTAAATAGTACATACACATCATATATCTGAATTATGGCATGGCAACCCATTTAATAAAGACATCATATAGTTATATCATCTCATCCTGTTTAGTGTTTATAGTCATCATATTTTGAATTATGGCATTCTATCCATGAATGTATGGGAATTATGGCATGCCAACCTATTTAATAAACACATTATATAGTTATATCATGTCATCCTGTTTACATAGTCTCATATTTTGAACTATGTCTTTCCATCTTTTTTAGTTAGCCATCATAATGTGAAATTGTGTCATGCTATCCTGTTTAGTTAGCCATCATATATGTGAAATTGTGTCATGCTATCTTGTTTGGTTAGACAACATAAATATGAATTATTTCATGCCCTCTTTTATTCCCCACTATCCATTGCACCTGTCTATCATAAAATGTCTATACTTTCAATTACTTTTCTTGTTTATCAGCCATTTGAATTGGAGAGGGTGATGGCAGTATCTAAGGGAGTAACAACACAGTCTTCAAAAAAGATAGTGCTACCAGTTGATGTAGATAGAACCACGGTTGTACTTGCCCAAGGACCAGATCCACCACACATAACCCAGACTCTCACAGATTGTACCCCTACCCACTTGGACAGAGAACCAGCTACAACCCTTCTAACCCCAACCCCGGCAGATAGTAACCCAGTTCCAGTTGACACAGCACCGTCTCCACCACAGAGCACCCAAACACGAGCAGTTAGTAAGGGAACTGCAGTGCCCAAAGCACGAGGACCACAACCCCGAATCCCAACTCAACGCTTAAAGGAGAAGAAGATTTGTTCTCAAGTCAGGTTCTGTAGCTATGGTTCATACTCCTTTGCCCTTGCAATACTGTATTTACTCATACCAACTATTTTCAAATTTGAAGGATGGAATTAAAACTCCAATGGCGCAACAGGTATGTTTTAAACCTGTTTCTTTAACTAGTTTGCTGTTGTAACCTGCTCTATGTTGATTTCAGTTTAAATTGAATAAACAGTTATGTTCTCATGTCATGCACATTATAAGTGTTGTTATTGCTCTATAGTTTCCCACACTTATATTCTGTCCATTCTGCTTTGTATTGAACAATATTATTTGAACTGTGTCTCTATCTTGATTTGGTAACAAAAACTAGAATGATATAGACCATAAAGTGACCATGGTACATAGATATATGTTTGTTTCATGCTGTTATCCTGTCCACTTTACTACTGAACTCATTTACCAAAATGAGTTTTATATACAACATGGTAAACATGTGATGTGTCTACTTGTTTCTCTTTTAGAATGCGGACAAAATATTGGCGAACAGTACCGCGTTATCCAATGGTAAAGGAAGTAATGCAGATAAGGTTCAAGATAGTGAGACATCCCTGTTGGTCTCCAAGAAAGCTGATAAAAACTATCTTGACGACAATGAGGGAACCCAAAAGTCCTGTCTTGATGTAGTGTTCGAGTTACTGGCCACTACTGCTAGCACAAGCTCTTCGAACTCGCTGCCTGAATCAGTTCGTCTTCTTGAGTCTCAACTTTAAGTTGAAAGACATCGATCAGATGTGCTGCGACAGGAAGCCGAAGGACTGAGGAAGTCCCTGCAGAATTCAGATGCATATTTCCTGGTGCAACAACAAGCGCAGGAGGATTTAAGCACCAAACAGGAGAAAGTTAATAACCTTGCTAAGCATCTTGCCAGCATTTTGGGTACCCAGGATATTGTTTCTTGAAATCTTCTGAAGTGGTTTCAGTTCTGGATTTGTTTTGCTGCTGTGTTTATTTGCGTCAGTCGCCAACTTTGACAACCAGTGTATATGATATGCTCCTTTGTTCCCTATATTTGCACTGGTGGCAAACTTTGATGCCCAGTAGATGTAATATGTGTAATAGCCGTGATAGCCTAGTGTTAGTTGCTTGCTTATATATTTCCTTGTCTTGTTTATTTGTTTGCTTGTAGTCATTGCAGTTCTTTTTCCACGGTTTGCTAGTGGCTGTAATAACCTATTTTTTAATACTAGGCCATAATAACCATGGGCTAATATTTACTATAGTGACACTGGGCCTCCTACGGGTCGTAGAAACAGTGGGCCTTCTACGGGCCATAGAAACAATGGGCCTTCTACGGGCCGTAGAAACAATGGGCCTTCTGCGGGTCGTATCATCAATGGGCCTTATGCAGGTCCTATGATCGATTGGCCAAACATGGGCCAAACAGACCAAATTATGGCCGTAAACGGGCTAGAGTTGGAATCGTCCGTTCATGGGCCGACCATGACGGGCCATCATTAATAGGCCGAATTTGATGACGCTATGAAAACGGCCCAACGTATTAATGGACCACAAACGGGCCGACTGTAACCACGGGCTGAATTTGGCCCATAAGCAGAAAACGACAGTAACGAGCCATAAGTAAATGAATGCTGGAAATGAGCCCAAGAATAAATGGGCTCTGAGAAGGCCGACAGATAAATGGGCTGGAAACGGCCCAACGGAATAACGGGCCGTTAATGGGTATAAGGTGATACACTGTTCATTACGGGCCAGTTTCACAACAGGCCGTTAATGGGTGTAAAGTGATACACTGTTCATTACGGGCCAGTTTCACCACGCGCCGTTAATAGGCCAAGAGTTACAAAGGGCCTCATATAGGCCGAAAGACGTCATGGGCCATACATGGGCCAGAAGTGAAAACGGGCTGGAATCATATTGGATGGCCCAGTTGACGCTATTGGGCCTAATTCGGATAGGGTGTAAAGGGCCTTGGGTTAGCAGGCTGTAAATGGGCTATATGCGAACAAGCCATTAACAGGCTTTCAATGGGCCGGCCAGCCACCTTTTGACCAAGTCAAATGGGTCGGCCTTTTCACAGGAATGGGCCTATGTTGGGCCATGCCACATGTCGAACTATCATAGGCGCCTTCTGTCTAATGAGTGGATGACATCTGTCCCAACGATGAGCCGACACGTGTTTCCGCCAGCCAATGATGATTTTACACATGGAAAATCCCCATTGGTCGGGTCTGTTAACAGGTTATCGGATCCAAAACCCGACCCGATAGCTTAACGGCGTTCCGTTACGTTGGATGCCACGTGTCCGTCACCCTTGACGAAAGCACTTCTATGACGCGTGATTTATCGTCATGGAAGTGGACACTTCCATGATGATAATTTTTGTAATGTCATGGAACACTTCTATGACAGCACAGGTATGACTATCTTGATTCTGTCATAAATTTGTCATGGATGTACATGCATGACAAAAAATGCGACCTACTGTGACAAACACGTATCATCACGGAAGTGTATTTTTTTTGTAGTTCGGATGCATGCAGCGGTCACTACTGGCCCTTGGCGGAGAACATCAAGTACGAGACGTGCTACCCATTCACCATGCTGGAGTCGCTGGAGGATCACCGCCGCCTTCTAGTCTCGGAGGAGGACGGCAGCGTCTTCCTCTTGATCGTGGGCACCGGCGAGGCGCACGCAGGCCGCCGTCCCCTCTCTGTAGTGTGCGTCAGGGGAGACGCCGTTGACGCTGACACTGACACGAGGCCGATGTACGGGTGCGTGCTCACTGTTATTACCACTCCAAGGTACGTGAGCGGCGACACCAGCTCCATCTTGCTGACTAGGACTGTGCAGAGCTCGGACCTTCCCGCTGATGTGGACATGGAAGACGCATGGTATGATTTACCCCCCAAAGCGGTGCACGAGGACTCCAAGGAGGTTCACCCGGACATACGCATTATCAAGTTAAATGTTGATCATTAGTCTTCGCTCAGTGTAATCTGCTGTCTAAGCATGTGGAGACTTCCATGCATGATCTTGCTCTATTGGAGTATCGCGCATGAATGAAAGTGTATCCATTTTTAGTTTAGTCTAGAGTCTTCCTTGTATGAATTTTTACTAAAGTACTGGTGAAAGACTTACTATGAACCATTTCTTACATCTCCTCTGCCCCTTCCAAGTCATCCTGATTTAATCCCTCTGTCTAGGTGTATCAAGGCATGGTTAATACTTAATAGTATAGCCAACTGTTGACTATAAGAAAATGCCATGTCATCTGTAGCCAACATGTATAACAATTGATACTCAAAAACTAATTCTTAAAGATCATTTCTTGCAAAGCACAATAAGTGTTATTTCTTCACAAGTTTTGGACGCAGGTTGAATAGTTGAACGCTTTTGTTTGCAAAAGATACCTTTTTATCTATTTCACCCGCATTTTTGTGAGCTCTAGAGATGAAATAATATCCGAAGAAACCTATCGATACCCGTTACACATCAGATGGCCCCCACATCCTTTGTCAAAATAAACAACTCCCCGTGCAATGCACGGGCACCTTACTACTATAGATAAGTACGACCAAAATATGAACTAACATTATATATAGTACGATAAATGCTGATGCATGTCACCTAAAATTATATCATTTAAAACAATGTTCAAATATGAATCCAACAATATAGTTTTTGTTGACATGCACTAACATTTTGTTAGTTAAATCTTCGGTCAAATTCAATGGGGACCTAATAAACCACAACCGATGTAGCAAGTGTAGAGGGCGGCACTACACGGGAGTCTCTCACCCCACTCGTGGCATGGCAGTAAAGCCGTCATATCACAAAACCTAACCACTGCCAGTAATAAGTGGCCTGGTAAAATAAACGACAAGCAACCATCACATCCCTCCATCTTTTTTGCATTTCATCTCTCTGCATTTACTTTCTCCAGTTCATCCCGCACACTCGACCCCTAGCTACTACTCCTAATATCCCTAGCTACTACTCCTAGGGCCAGTTCTTTTGGCGGCTTAAAAAATAAGCAGTCTCTTCCCCAGCTTTTCCCATAAGACTAGTCACAGTGGAGAGTAACATTAAGGCGCCTCACTCATTTATTTGGGCTTCTAAACTACTACTAGTACATTCATCCTGGTTTATTCGTCACCACTGTAATTTGTGGTAAATTTTGACCAAAGATTTAACTGATAAAATGTTAGTGCATGTGACATGCACAAACATTTCATTAGTTAAATTTATGATCAAAATTTGACACAGATTACAATGGGGACCAATAAACCAGGACAGAGCTAGTAGTAATGGGATTACTACTAATCTAGAAGCCTAAACAAACTGGCCCCTGGTACTCCTACTAGTAGTACTAGTACTCAAGTTGGAATTCCAATTGCACGGCACAACTTGTTCGGCAAAAAATTCGATACATGGTGTAGGATGCGGTTTGGGAATTTGCATGCCTTTCCGACCAGTGAGATACTCCGTACAAAGTACGACAGAGAAATAACCACAGGGAAGGAAGCTAAAAGTAAACAACCAAATGGGCATTTTTGCATTTGTTTTGCATGGAATCGTTTCACAAGCTTGACTAGTGTTGTTTTTCTACTTTTACAAAAACCGCATCGTAATTTTAAAACATGCATTTCCACGTACATAAGTAATAGTAGTACTCCCTCCGTCTAGGTGTATAAAGTCTTCCCTCCTTCTTGGTCACGGTGCACAACCAAAGATAACTTATTCACCTGGACGGAGGGAGTGGCACAGTTTGCAAGCATATATAGAGAGAGACGTGTAGTGCGATAGTATATAGTAAAGTTTTTGCTACATGCACCTACTTACAACATGCGTACGGTACACAAGGTTTCCAAACTTTCCCTCTTACATACTTAATTAAGGACGCTAATAATCCCAAACGTTCGGGATTTATCATTTGCATCCCAAAACTAATGAGATCACCTTACGAAACTAAATTATACTCCTACTAAAAGCCACGACGCTCGCAGGAGCGCTTGCGGCGCGCCACGAGTGCCCTGGTGCACGGCCGTTTCCCAGCGCACCGACACAACGCCTCTTCCTCAACCTCGCAACTCGCGAGGTGTTGATTGGCAGCTTCCCAGCGGGCGAGCGCGATCTCACCAGTGTGGTGATCCGGCGCCAACAGGTACTCCTCCTTGCTAGAAGCGTGCACCCGATCCACGTACTGCCAAGCATAGATGAGGCGCTCGGGCCCGACTGCACTCAGGGCTTTCGCACGTGTGGCCTCCGCCACCCTCACGACCCTTGCACGAGCCTTCTGCCAAAGAGCTAATTGCCTGACTCTCTCGGACGCGACATAGACCTGCCAGGCAGCTTGCCCCGCGGCGCGCTTCTCTTCCCCGGCCTTCTTCTCCGCCTCTATTTTGGCGTGCTCTACCGGCGGCAAAGCCTCCCACATGGAGACATCCATTTCTTTCCAAAGCTCCTCAAGGCTAGGGGGGCTCGGCGGGCAGAGCGGTGTTCTCCTCGTAGCGGGGAGCTGACGCGTCCTCCGACGCGCGTGCTGGCGAGATTGGGAACGCCGACGCGTCCACCTCGACGTCTCACGGCGAGGAGTGGAACACTGACGCGTCCTCCTCGACTAGTGGCGACAAGGAACGGAACAGCGATGCGTGACCATCCGGGCGGTGCAGCGAGGGGCGCCTAGGGCTTGGGAGGGGCGATGCCATGGTGGTCGACGTGAGAGGGAGGGGGAGGAGATAGCGATGAACGTGAGCGTTCTATCAAAAGCTGTGGGAGGCGCAGTATTTATAGTGAGCAATGGAACACCTATGTAAGATATGGACTGAGCTACACTCACTTAACTGCGGGTCCAGTTGTTTCACTGACATGTGGGCCAGACCCCTATTTGGCCCATATGTCAGTGACCCAATGCACCTGCAGTTAAGTAACTGAAGCAGCATCCCAGAAGATATGTTGCGTGATTAACGTAACAGCTACGTGGGCATATTTGTTTGAGTAAATTACAGGGGAGGGAAGGGGTGGAAATATGCTGGTCACAACGGATTGGACGAGCGCGGGGGGAGGAGAGTCATGCATGCAGATTTTTTCCACACGGGGTGGAGTGGTGGGACCGCTGGAGGGAGAAGGAGAGTCTGGCATGCATATTGTTTCCACACATGGACAGGAAAAGATTTGGACACGAACGGGCTTCCTGCGGGTATGGGGAACGGTGCATAATAAGTCATCTTGCATGCCGGGCTAGGTATGGTCTCAAGTCATTAAAAACATACACTCCCCACACATGTTCATATTTCAAGGTGCACTAAATTATTGCATGCGATGATTAAGGCTGGCCATAATGGTGGTATCTTAGTTGGTATCATGCACATGGGAATAGCAAACATGTTCATGGGGCAAAGAATTAAAGAAGAGAGGGGGGGTTAGAGTAAATAGTGTTCATGCATGCATTGGTAAACACATTTTTTGTGAAGAACGATAGCGTTAGTTGAGTACTTTTGCAGACTACAAAAACTATTCCACCGCCTCTATCTTGCTAAGAGTAGGTGAAATTTTTTAATCGAGCCCTTTAAACTAGAAGGGAGGTAGTAGTACTCTAATAGCTAACCTTGTTGTGATGACAAGATAGGACATGGCACACACCTGGACGGAGAAACTAGTATGTATTGTGCATTTAAGTTTTGTCTGAAGCCAATGTACCTCTACTTTGACCAAACTGATAGAAAAATGTATCAACATTCACAATGTCAAATCAATATTTTTATACTCATTATAAAATGTAGTTCTTATACTCATTATAATCAGTATTGTAGTATTGATATTTTTAGTATAAATTTTGTCAAACACTTTGCAAACGGTTGATGGAAGTAAAAAGGACCAGAGGGAGTATCATGCATGCGGAGTAGGCAGAAGAAATTGCTCATTTATAGCTGGTCGAAGTCTCAAAGGGTGCGACCGCGCGAGGGAGGCAAAGGTCTTGGGAGGCGCGACGGATGACGGAACTAAGTGAAGTTACATCCATGCGCCGGCATGGCGTGCGAATAGGCAGAAGATATACCATGAGGCCTATGATATGGGTCTAGTAGACATGACATCTAGTGGGTCCCGCATAGTTCTCGAGAACTCTTTGGGGGCTTGCAGCCGTTTATCCACCGGGAAAGCCAGCAACCCCACGCCGTTCGCATGCCCTACTCGTCCCCGTCTTCTACTAGTACAGTACCTTACAACAGTTCGCTCCCAGTCGTCCTGTCCTTTCACATTACACCAGTTCAACTTCTCCTAACCCTCCTTCAAAATCCATGGCCTCCCAAATCTCCATGGTCGCCATTGAGTACCAGGTTAGAGCCATCACTGGCAATGAGTTCATCATCATCTACACACGTGGATCCACGACGGTGAAAGCATGCCTTGCTCGCTTCCTACGCATGTTCAACAGTTCAATGGGTGAGTTGGTCGCTGGGCTAGATGTTGAGTACACCACAGTCCTGGAAAGAGAGAAGATTCTAAAGGAGGCAGAGAAGAAGGAGCTCACCGTAATCTAGGTTTGCGTACATAACGTGTGATTGGTCTACCACATATGCCATGCCGACGTTGAGTGCCAGGATTTTAAGAACATCCTCAAGGACGATAGAGTGAAATTTGTTACAGTAGACTTTAGGAACGACAGGGATGTCCTGGGTCGGATAGGCCTCATTGTAGGCCAGCCCTTCGATGTCCAGAAGGCAAGCCTGGTGCCCTCCTCTCAGCCTTCAATGCTGACCCTGGTAGCAGCCATGATTGATCCTTCGTACGCTAAATTGAAGAAACCTCACCACGAGTTTCATCATGCATGGCAGTCGAAGACATTAGATGAAGATCACATCCTGTAAGCTGCAATGGATGCCTACCTTTGTTTAAATATCTACAAGGGTTGGATGAAGAAGCAGAGCCCAGTGTCCGGTTCAAGCAAAGAAGCGTCGGCGAAGAGGAAGAGGAAGAGGGACGAGGATGAAGTCGAGGACATGGACTCGGACTCCGAGTCGGTGGCAGTGTCGTCTCTCATGCTGGTTCTACTGCAGTGTCAAGCGGACTAGTTGCTTAGTTTATTTTCAAGGGTGTGTTGTGCTGAGGCCCCAGCAGAACTATGTTTATGTTCTTTCTGTTGGAAATATTCCCTAGAGGCAATAATAAAATGGTTATTATTATTGTATTTCCTTGTTCATGATAATTGTCTATTGTTCATGCTATAATTGTATTAACTGGAACCCGTAATACATGTGTGAATACATAGACCACAACATGTCCCTAGTGAGCCTCTAGTTGACTAGCTCGTTGATCAATAGATGGTTATGATTTCCTGACCATGGACATTGGATGTCAATTATAATGGGATCACATCATTAGGAGAATGATGTGATGGACAAGACCCAATCCTAAGCATAGCACAAGATCGTGTAGTTCGCTTGCTAAGAGCTTTTCTAATGTCAAGTATCATTTCCTTAGACCATGAGATTATGCAACTCCCGGATACCGTAGGAATGCTTTGGGTGTACCAAACGTCACAACGTAACTGGGTGGCTATAAAGGTACACCACAGGTATCTCCAAAAGTGTTTGTTGGGTTGGCACGAACCAAGACTGGGATTTGTCACTCCGTATGACGGAGAGGTATCTCTGGGCCCACTCGGTAATGCATCATCATAATGAGCTCAATGTGACTAAGTAGTTGGTCACGGGATCATGCATTACGGAATGAGTAAAGTGACTTGCCGGTAACGAGATTGGACAAGGTATTGGGATACCGATGATCGAATCTCGGGCAAGTAACGTATCGATCGACAAAGGGAATTGCATACGGGATTGATTGAATCCCCGAAATCGTGGTTCATCCGATGAGATCATCGTGGAACATGTGGGAGTCAACATGGGTATCCAGATACCGATGTTGGTTATTGGCCGGAGAACTGTCTCGGTCATGTCTGCATGGTTCCCTAACCCGTAGGGTATACACACTTAAGGTTCGGTGACGCTAGAGTTGTTATGGGAAATAGTATGTGGTTACCGAAGGTTGTTCGGAGTCCCGGATGATATCCCGGACGTGACGAGTTACTCCGGAATGGTCCGGAGGTGAAGATCGATATATTGGACGAAGGGTATTAGAGTTCGGAATTGTTTTGGGAGTACCGGGTGACGACCAGCGTGACCGAAAGGTGTTTCGGAGGCCCCGACAAGCGTTGGGGGCCTTACGGGCCAAGGGGAGGGGCACACCAGCCCACTAAGGGGCTGTGCGCCCCTCCCAACCCCTCTCACGTAACCTGAGAGGTGGGGGCGCCTCCCCTAGGGCAGCCGCCCCTCCCGGCTTGGGGGCAAGTTTCCTAGGGGTGGGCGCACCCAAACCCATCTAGGGTTTCCCCTGTGGCCGCCACCCATCCCCTAGGGAACCCTAGGGCGCCTCCTCCACCCCCCTTCCCCCTATATATTGTGAGGGAGAGAGAGGGCAGCCCCACCCTTCTCCTGGCGCAGCCCTCTCCCTCCTCCAACACCTCCTCCTCCTCCTCCGTAATGCTTTGCGAAGCCCTGCTAGAGAACCACGAGCTCCACCACCACCACGCCGTCGTGCTGTCGGAATTCTCCCTCAAATTCTCCTTTCCTTTGCTGGATCAAGAAGGAGGAGACATTCCCGGGTTGTACGTGTGTTGAACGCGGAGGCGCCGTCCATTTGGCGCTAGATTGGATCTTCCACGATTGGAATCGCCGCGAGTACGACTCCATCATCCGCGTTCTTGTAACGCTTCCGCTCAGCGATCTTCAAAGGTATGAAGATGCTCATCCTCTCCCTCTCTTGTTGCTAGAATCTCAATAGATTGATCTTGGTGATGCGTAGAAAATTTTGAATTTCTGCTACGTTCCCCAACACTTTCTCGTTATTTGCACTCTTTAGTACGTACAGTAGTACTAGTACTATGTCTTACTACTGTTCTTCTTGCAGTTGGTACTACTGCTTGTATCTTCGTGTTCCTACTGCACTTAATACGTTCGTACTAGTAGTATAATTTGGGTCAATCGATTTGTGAAAGAAGTTTGACGGAGCAAAGGAAGAAGAAAGCAGAGAAGCTACCCCAGTATCTATATTAGGGTGGAATGCAGTTCGCCGGAAAAAATGGATCGTGCTCAGGGTTAAACGGATGGCGGGGGTGGGGGAGCATGGTGGTGGCAAACAGCTCAGGGGAGGGCGGGGCGGCAGCGGCAGGCGGTTAGGCGTGTGGCGGGCTGAGAAGATGAACCGTGCATCAATTTCGAAGGTTGAAGAAGCCCTTGTAGCCATCCATGTTGCATCAAATGGCTCACAAGAGTCGACTGACCCAAATTGCTCCTTCAGATTGCAGGATCCACGTGGCATTCAAGGTCTCAAAGGTAGATTCCACATCCGCACCCAGTTTGCAGGCTCGACGCACGTGCGACCGGCTTCCATCGCGACAGCCACCATGCGCGCCTCCTCCGCGCGGGTGGAGACGACAATGATACGCTAGTTCCTCCTCGTCGGCATGCTGGAGCACGCGCTCGTCTTCCTCTTTGTATGTTGCATGCATATACATGGCTCCACCAGCTGCTCGCGTGCTTGGCAGCGCGGCGGCATCACGACGAGGGACTACAGACGACGTGAGCGGGCGAGCCTTCGGCTTCATGGCACAGGGATGGCGGTGACACGGCGGTGATGGGCGAGAAATTATTGGCCGGAGCAGGTGGGCACCGGCATGCGCAATAGCGGCGGCGTCATATTGATGAGTGCGCGTATGGGAACTTAGTTTGGTTTTATATATAGGGTTGGTCAAACTTAAAAGAAAATCGTACTAGTACACGTAAACATTAGACTTAGGCAGTGCTTTTATTAGTTACCACAGCCACGATACGGAATCCTGTGCAAGCGCGTGAACCGCGGCCGCGCAGTCGATCGAACGGAGCGTCACCGTGTCGCGCTCGAAGGACATCCACCGAACCTTTTGTGTGTGTGAAAACAATCCCCGAAAATTACTCAACTTTTTTCCCTGGAAAAGTTCTTGACGCTACAATATTTTCATATATTTGAGTTTAGCTCTAGTTCGTGTTTATTTGGATTTGGACGTTTTAGGTGCGCCCTAGTTTTTTTTAATATTGATTATGTGTGTGTGACTGAGAGAGAACGTGTGTATGTGTCCATATCTTTGTTGTGGCGGAAGGGCATGTGGAGACGGTGTGCGTGTGATAGAGACATAGAGAGGTGTGAATGTGCAAATGATCATGCATGAGTGAGACATAGACAGATTCCCATACGTTGTGTATACATGAGAGAACGGTCTTCTATTTTACTTGTGTGTGTGAGGGTGTGTTTGTGACTGAGAGAGAGAGAGAGAGGAGCATCCGTAACACAACAACCATCTCT
Organism: Triticum aestivum; assembly: GCF_018294505.1. NCBI lineage: Eukaryota > Viridiplantae > Streptophyta > Magnoliopsida > Poales > Poaceae > Triticum > Triticum aestivum. Next base: position 648,660,474 of record NC_057798.1, on the reverse strand, counting down.
CTCGATTCGTCCGTCCCTCGCACGATCGCATGTAACACATGGATCAACGTGCACATTTTAACACCCTCACCCGGCCCCTGCCCACCTCAAGGCCCGCACATCGCTCTCTATCTCGCACGCACAATCTCTTCATGAATACCCTGTTTAGCATGTAGCTTTCCGTCACATACACACACATTTCTCTCCTTAGGTTTGTTTTCTCTCAATATCTAACACACACACACACACACACCACACACACACCTCCCCTGAGCACACAATTCATCCCCATCCAAGGTTATATGGCGACCACTCTCGCTTGTGCTTCTCTGCACCCCAGCATGCACACAACCTCAATCTTCAAAGAGGGCATCGAGGAGATCGAAGACGGCGACCACATTGCGCTGAAGAATGCGGGGCCATTTGTAAGCAGGATGATGTGACAACGGCTGACTGGCTCCTCCCCCCACCCTCTCTCTCTCGCACAAAATTATCAATCCCTCTCTCCCCCGCACAAAATTATCAATCCCACAACCCATGAGATCCTTACCCTCTCGTCCATGTTTTTCCAGCTCTCTCATCAAACCTGTTGTCTCTTCTCCTTCTACGTGTACAGAATCCGGATGCACACGCATCTCACGTATATTACATATCTCCATCTTTCTCATAGACCTAACTTCTTCCTCTCTCTTTCTCTCTATCTCTCTCTCTGTCTCATTAGGTTTGTCTCCTACTCTCTCATCCACATACATACAATCTTTCCCGCCCTATCTGCTCCATCTTCGCAAGCTCTCTCTGCACGTTTCATTCACACATTGGGATATGTTCAAAATGTTGCTTTTATAATGGCCGACGTAGAGTTATGGTTGGTTTTGTTGCATCCTACAAAGTAATAACTATGAAATGCATTTAGATTCTCATTTGACTGGGATTATGTGAGTTTGAGCATGTTGTGAAGTACTACAGACATCGTATACATCTTGGAATTCGATAATGATTGTAACTATTGAATTGTATAGACCATTACATTCGAAGTCAGTAGCCTAATATATTTATTTCACAATTTCAACAAATGATTAATTCACTACAAACTAAGAAAAAAATGTGTACTCCCTCCGTTTTTATTTAAGTCTGCGTATTAGCATTGGTCAAAGTCAAGTTTTGTAAACTCTCAAAAAGTTTATAACAAAAAATATTAACATATACAATAACAAATAAATACCATTAGATTCATTATTGAATGTACTTTCACATCATACATATTTGTTATAGTAAATGTTTATATTTTTCTATAAACTTGGTCAGCCTTTAGGAAGTTCGACTTCGGTCAAACCTAATATGCAGAGTTTACTAGTACTACTCGCTAGTTGCTTAGCCGAATCACCCAACACGCTACACGGGGAGTTCAGTGTCACAAAATTTTGAGGTCGGCGGGAAAATCTCCTGCGACCTTGATTCGAGCAGTGGGAAGTTACCATCATAGCCTTCGGAATAGGCCTACGGATGACGCTTGGAAGGGGGCTGCTTTTGTAACTTCAGGTTCACCCTACCTAGCCAACCCCACCCCGGCACCCAGAGTAGTACACCTGAATACTCCCCATTTTCTATCCCCCACCGCAAAATAGAGTTCTCCACAGCACTGCAGCCTTCGTGCTCCTCCCCTTCTACATCGGCGCACTCGTCCACCGCAGCGCATCTGCCTCATCGACGACCTTGTACGCCACACTGGAGCCGATCCACCGTCAACATCATACACGGAGCATCTTCCCCAGCATCGTCTTCCACGGTCTCGGATCTGCTTCCCGGAAGTCGACACCAAGCGCAGAAGCACCACCATCATGGACAATGAACTGACTCCCATTGCCGACCATGACTCACAGAGGCCGCCACGACCATCGTTCTCCTCCTCGATTGGTAATGTGTGTATTGAATCACTTAGCAGTACATGTGCAGTTCCAATTTTGTTCATACCTACCCTTCAAATTTCCTGGGTGCTATTGTTCCCGTAAAAGTAATTGGTTATAGCCTCCATTGTCCAACATAATATCAACTTGTAATTGTGCGTCGCTCCTGTATCGCATTGTGCTTGGGTAAGTTTTTCATCTGCAACCAGTAGTGTGGCAAATGATGGAAAGTTTTTTAGAACTAGCAAGATGCCCATGTGTTGCACGCATCAAGATGCATTTGTATGAGTAGTTTATCTTGTGGGAGAAAAGGTTGAATGAGGGAAGGACTTATTTGCAAATCTGGAGAGGGGTGTGGGTATCTTTTTGCAAAATTGCCATTGTTTCCTTCCTATCTGTTAGATATAAATCGGACGGCCTACATTGCAGGATGGCAGACACACCATCATCACCAACTCTGTTTTTTAATGAGAGTAGAGAAAAAAAAGTAGAGAGTACAGAAGTAGAGATAAATATTAAATAAATATAACAGTAGAGAATAGAGTAGAGATAGCAGAGACGTCGGGAAAGGATCGCGCGTATGGGGAAAAAGTGGCCGAGAGTGTGCTAGTTTTGGCGCGCGGCATCTGGCGCGCTTTATAAAATCCAACACCCTCCCACCGCTTTGTGCCTTGCCACCGCTCTATGCCTTGCCACCGCTCTCTCCCTGCTCTTTCTCGCCTCGCCGCCGCGGCGCCACCATGCCGCCGCGTCACCGGGAAACATGGGGATACCGCGACGTCCGCGCACGCTCCTCCGGCGGCTTCTCCGCTGAGATCCAATTCCGCGGATGCGCCTCGGCCTCGGCAGTTTCGACACCACCAATGAGGCCGCCCGCACGTATGACGTGGAGGCGTGGCGCCTCCGGTGGCCTCATAGAACATTGAACTTCCCCAACGTGTCGACGCGGGAGCGGGCGCAGGAGCTCGCGCCTCTGCCGCGGCTTATCACCGACGAGGATTGTTGCGACAACCGGAGGCGGGAGCACCGTCTCGGCATCACCGAGATGGACGAGGAAGCCATGGCGCTGTGGCGCCAATGCTTCCCGTAGGACATCATCAACGAGCACGAGTTCTACGCGCAAAGGGGGGCGGAAAGGGATAAGAGGAGGGTGGAGCGAGCCGCCTATCGCGAGGACAAGCGTAGGCGAAAAGCGGACGCTCAATTCAACATGAGGCTAGGAGCAGCGTCGCCCAAGGAATCCGATGATGATCAGTATCTTCACGCCTACAGTCAGACGTCAGAGGAGGACATCACCGAGGAGGAGCCAGACGACGAGGAGTAGTTGAATTATCTATTTTTTATCTATATATGCTGAGAACTATCCTCTACTCTCTAGTCTCTACTCTTTATCTCTACTTCTCAATCTCAGCACTGTAAACGCTTTTTTAAAGCGTCGCGCGTTGAGATTCTGTTGGAGATGCTCTAACATGGCAGATGACTGCTATAATGTTGCCCACAAGATGCGTGAGTATTACTAGTAGTATATTTTTCTTTCCATGTTGATATTTTAAAACCATGAGTGCGAACATGCAGAGGAGCAATGAAGACCAAACACGGGATATTGGGGACATCTTCAAGGAGCGTGGCAAGTTAAAGAGGAGCTGCACCAAACGTGTAAAATGAGCTTTGGTAAGTAGCACCCTTTTAATTACTTTCGTTTAGCCTCATGTTCTTCAATGTGTATATGTTGTAGTTTCTATTTCTCTTAAGCCTCGTGTTCTTCAATGTGTAATAAGAAGAGTCTTAATCATCCTAATACTTTCATTTTTAGCTTGATGTAGGAAGTGGGTGTTCTCACCTTGTAGTCTGTTTTTATATTTTTTTTCCTTTTGAATTCACTTCTCTGAGTTCTGTTTATCTGGCTTCTACTAAATGGATCTGGGTTGCTCTGAGTATTGATCTAACAAAGAAGTAACTTCATGTCAGGATGCAGTTCCTGCGAGGAGGGAAGTATGGTCAACCTCGAGATCATGTTTCCAAAATGAGGCTGGATTACACACAAGGTGCCAGTTCCCTAATGATGCTAGATAAGACACAAGGTGCAAATTCCCAGATGATGCTGGATTACACACAAGCCAGGTGGAGTAGTCAGATGTTCGTGTCCTCATGGCTCTAGTAAAGGCTGAAAGAAAGCGTGCAGCAGCCCTTGAGAATGTAGTTGAGTTCCTGAAGAAGCGAAAATAGCAATCAGATGCTCTCTTCACCCAAGCCAAAGAAGAGATGGAAGAAGCCAGCAATAAACTAGCAGAGGCAGAGCAGTCTAGGCGTCTCCTGCTATCTAAAATTGTTGTCAATACAAAATTTCCTTCATAATAGCTAGGTTGGAATGTTTATCTAGTCAGCATGACTGTTGTGATGTCCGTGCATCTACTGATGTGTCACAAAATATTTTATTTTTGGGTCATGTCATAACAGCAGTTACTTTCCAAACAATAACAGACAAAGCATTGGACATGGTATAGTTCATGCGCAAGCCCGACATTCCAAGTTCAACTTCCACCTCAAACTTATGTTCACAGATATCTACACATTCATACATAATGTCCACAACCATGATTCACTTCAAAGCCAAAAAATGTGAGGAGAGTTATAAATAAAGAAAAACCTCTAGTTCCTGCTACCAGTGCGAGCACAACAAGTCAAGACCATGTGTAATTAATTATATTTTGGTTATTTTTTGTGTTCTAAAATGCCGGCCGGATCACGGAAGGACGTGTTGCCGGCACACGCGTTGATTCAATGAAGGCAGGCGGGGCAGTCTGAAGCCGGTGGCATGCGGCGAGGAGGCGTGTTCAGCCGGGACTGTAGCGAGTGGGGCCCTCTTGGCCGGCATGCCGGTTCAATGCCTGCGCTATGAGAGGTCGCGTCCGTGTCAGAGGAATCACTCCCTCCAGTCCTTTTGTTTGGGTATAACAAAATCTCGTTTTCCATTCACATTTTATAAGTAAAATTCTTGGACAAATGTTGACCCAAAATACGATGGGGACTAGTAAACCAGAACGGAGGTAGTAGTTTTTTTAATCAAAGAAGGGTTTCCCCTTCCAATTTTCATTACTGAAAACCAACATCTAAATCTAAACCATAGTATTTGCCCTAGAACTACCAGGTTCAACATCTCGCAACATAAACCCATACAACCATACGCCAAGGAGGTACGTAGTACTATGAATTCCATTTTCGCTCCATACCAATCGTTCTAAAAACTACTTAATACTTATAGCGCGCCATTGAAAATCGGAACTCTTAACCCCGCTAAAAAATGATATTTTAAATGTGGCTACTCGATCTGTGGCAACTGGCGAGCCACCGCCTCCAAGTCATTCACCTGTGGGCCCGACCATCAACTCCTACGGATCAAATTATCACGTGAGCTTACTATTCCTACAAAGGTGCGCTCCACCACGTACCCGGTACCCACGAATGCAGCAATCGTGCACCTAGGATTTTAGGCTTTATTTGTTAACATTGCCTTTACGTAACACTCATGTGTGCGAGACAGCGAGAGACCGACTGCGTGCGTGCGCCTCTTCTCTTTGTATATGTACTCCACCATTTTTCTGGTGTCCAAAAAATTATAATAACTACTAGCAAGGTGCCAATGCATTGTCACACGATCAAAGTAGATTAATACATATTCACCGATTTGATAGAAAAAAAGTCTAGTTTTGAAATACGTACATCACTAAAAATATGTTATGTTTCACTCAAAATATATTCCTTTGGCGGTTTTGATGAGATAAGGGAGCAATGTTGTTGGTTTCAAGATTCGAGAAGTGGTATATGTCTAATTTCTACTCTTACTAGCAAGATGCCCGTGCATTGCACGGGACATCAAGATCTTGTGGGAGAAATGGATGAACGAGGGAAGGCCTTATGTGCAAATGTGGAGAGGAGTGCGGGTAAATTGCCATAGTTTCCTTCCTATCCGTCAGATATAAATCGGACGGCCTATATTGCAGGATGGCAGGCCCACCATCATCACCAACTCTATTTTTTATCCCTACTCTTATAAAAAGCATAGTCGGTGATGATCGTGTGTCTGCCATCCTGCAATATAGGCTGTCAGATCTATATCTGATGGATAGGAAGGAAACTATGACAATTTTGCAAAAAGATACCCACACCCCTCTCCACATTTGCAAATAAGGCCTTCCCTCATTCATCCTTTTCTCCCACGAGATAAACTAGTCATACAAAATGCATCTTGATGTTCCGTGCAATGCATGGGCATCTTGCTAATTGTTGCAAAAAGCCCATGTGTGTGAGAGAGAGAGGGAGAGAGGAGGAGGACGGAGTGCATGTGTGACAAAGACATAAAGAGTGTGTGTGCGAGAGGTATCGGCTTAAAATGAGGCGATAGTGTGTGTGTGCATGATCAAGACGGCGTGTCTCAAGAAGGGAAGAAAAATCTACATAGATACAAGGAGTGGGAGAGAGACATGTATGCGATAGTGGAAGCACGAGTGTGCGGGTGTATAAACCTATCTAGAGGCTAGTCGATAAATGTTTGTGAGAGAAATACGAGTCGGGGGTGCGAAACTGAGAGTTTTATGTGTGTGAGAGAGAGACGGTAGTCGGGAAGGGGAGTGGAAGCAGGAGTTGTGTGTGTGTGTGTGTGTGTGAGAGAGAGAGAGAGAGAGAGAGAGGGAGTTTGTTTGACCGGTAAACAAATGAATAATGTCAGTCTCGGATGGAAACGAAAAGGAGACCGCAACAAATGTTGTGTCTATAGGAGAGAGAGAGAGTAATTTTAGTGGTATGAGTCATATCTAGAGACATATAGGGTGTGTGAGAGAATTCCATAGAGAGAAAGACAAAGTGAAAGACGAGTGGAGACTCTGTGTGTGGCGGTGAAAAAGAAAGGTTAGGTACCTAGTGATACCAGAGAATGGTAGAGACGTGAGAGATAATGAAAAACGTGTAATGTATAATGATAGGGAGAGTCTGACACTTGTCAAGGGAGACATCGAGAGACCATGTTTGCGAGGATAGGAGAAACATGAAGTGAGCGTGCGGGTGAGCTTGATAAAAGAGAGTGATAGCTACATGAAGGAGCATGCATGCGAGAGAGATGGGCGTGAAAGGAGTGAACATAAAAGGGATTCAAATATTTGAATTCGAGATGATGATACATGTAATCCATACTCGAACCAAAATTGATCTATCAAACATGCATACTCATATGAATTCATGCGCATCTATGTTATTTAATATGTAGATATTACTGATACATACATTTTAGTAGAACATAATTTGGTTTAAATTTTTTAAATTCAACCTTATGATTTTGAGATCATTGTATTTGTAAATCATATTATACATATAAAGGAGCAGAATTCTTTGTTGTGCTTTTGAAAGTATATATAAAAAATGATGTATATATAATTTTATTCCAATCGAAAATGGATCCTGCCCGAAAAAAATACAAACGGGATTCGAATTGAGTGGGGACGGTAAACGTGCACTCTGCAAAATTTGAACGAAGCGGGGAAAGTCGCAGTAACCGCCCGAAACCAAAATCTGCGAGATGGAAATTACTACTGCCTATCCCTGCCGCGCAAAGCCTATCTTCTCGATTTCTATAGGTTTAGATAGGGCTAGATTTGTAATTTCACTCAAATGTGACATAACCGCCTCTCACCCGGATTCACACACAGTGGGAGGCAAAACACAGTGTTTCCTCGGCCGAAATTAATTCCCTCCCTGATTCATACACGGTGGGAGCCAAAAACAAACTCTCGTTGGAAAATATTCGGTGTATGCGAGATTACCTTCCTATCCCCAACGGAGTAATATTGCTGTGATGTAGGAATTTTTAAATGGGGGCTAAGTTTGTAAATTTCCTCGCATTTGAGACAAGCGTGCCCTGAAGACATGGTTCCCCCCTTCCTCTCTACCTCCATTTCCCCATTCGTACTCCGTGGGCGCCAAAACAGCCTCTCCACCGCAGCCTCCTCCGTCCGCCACCCCATCCACCGACGTCCTCCTCCATCATGCCAGAGCTGATACCCCGACGCTGTCGTCCATTACAAGAGATCGACCTCTCTCATCCACGGCTTCGGACCGGGATCCTTGCATCCCGTCCTCTCGCTTCATCCCCGCCGTCGTCCACCTTGCCGGCGCTGCTCCTATGACTGTCTCGTCCACCGCGCCCCGCTGCCACCTTCTACCCTCCTAGATCTGCTTCCACGCTATCGACAACCATCGCTACCGCAACACCGTCAAATTCTCAGCAAATGCATACATGGCGCCGCACCAGAGGCGGTACTCTTTCGTATTTGCTTAACTTATTTATCGCAGCAAGAAAATAGATCGCAACTGCTTTACTCTGATTTCTTGTCCATCACTTACTTGCTAGTTGAAAGAAAACATTGGTTGTGAAGTTGCCTTTGTCCAGTTTGCTCCTTCAGATCCGCCATGGCACGCTCAACACTATACTCCCAATGCTTATGGTTTTCCCCTTTTATATTCCACACTAGTTAAATCACAGTAGACTAAATTTCAAATTTGGGTCAGTCAAAGCTTGTCGGAGCTCGTCGGAGTTCACCGGTGTGAACGAAGGGGCTCGGGTGGGGACGGTGGTTGTGGGGGGCGATGGTGGGGCCTCGCCGAACAAAGAAAACTCGACGTGGGAGGGGGCGGGGTGGGGGTGGGGGTGGCGGAGGAACACGGGCGGTGGGGGCGGTGGTCCGGCTGGCGGCCCATGCGGTGTTCTGTATGGGAAGAATCAGAGATGAGGAAGAAGAAGGGTTAGGAGACGTAGGATCTTCATCCAACCGCCTGAAATGGTCGACTGACCCAAATGACAAAAGTCACACGACTTGCATGCAGACATGCCTTTATATTCAGTACCATCATCGTACTCCCTCCGTTCCAAAATAGATGACCCAACTTTATACTAATTTTGTACTAAAGTTAGTACAAAGTTGAGCCATCTATTTTGGAATGGAGGGAGTACCTACTTAGCACTGCTCCTGAATCCATCAAGCTAAACAATGTGCCACTCATAATTCCAAACTTGTTGCTCCAGTACGAATCTGATATGATGTTGATATTACTAAAAAAGATAACGTTTAATTGGTCAGCTAATGTTCCTACTTTACTTTCAAAAGGCACGAGCACCACACATAGAGAGGCAGCAGGGAGTTGCTTTCTTAATGCGCTCTGGTTCATCATGTGTGGCCACTGCGCAACGAACATTTTATTATCCAAAATCTGATTGCTTTTCTTTAGCATGTTCTTCTTCCGTTCTTATTTAATAAGTACTCTCTCTGTTCCTTAATACAAGTCTTTGTATATATTCCACCATGGACTACATATGGAGCAAAATGAGTGAATCTACACTCCAAAATGTATCTGGATACATCTGTATGTGATCCATAGTGGAAATCTCTACAAAGACTTATATTTTGGAACGGATGAGTATGATAGTAGTATAGTATGTTCCTTGTAGTGAAGATGAGCAGGGACATTTGCAGTGTAGAGGTCTATATGGTCGGTTGTGATGGACACTTTGAACTCTTCGGGACTCTTTGATTCGTAGGATTTTGTAAACATAGGAATAGGAGGCCTGCCCACTTGGATCCTATAAGAATAGCAAGGAAATGCGGGGAGTTGTGTCGCCTTTGAGAGTTACACTGATATTAATAGTACCGCACCTTCAGTTGAGGAGAGCTGGTATCCGAAGCCTTTCTAGCCATACTGTCAATACTAGCACATATATTCCAGCAAGTTCCACTTTGCTGATTTTACTCTGATGCTTATGGTTTTCCCGTTATATCTACACTATGATCTGTGTAGCTACTTTGTGTCGCACTAGCAACAGTCCACTCTTGAAGCTAAACACTGCAATGACTGACAAAATTGGCACCAAGGCATTGAGTGCCATTTTGGATGCAATGAAACGCATACGCTCCCCACTTGTTGATTCTTGTTCAGAATATGATCCTAATGACTATTCTAACCTCGAGGAGTCAAAGGCAGATGGCCTGTCCTGTTCACCACTCAAGGTGCATGTTCTAATTTGGCAAGGTTTTATTGATTGCGCGTATCTTGCATATGTTGTCTTGCATTTATTCTACTTTGTTGCACCGCCATCTGCTTAGTTTACTCATCATATATGTCGAGAAGCCATGCCATCCATTATCAAAACAAATTGCATTTGTCATCATACCATGTTTTTCCACCCAAATGTTGTTCTTGCTCATCAGACATCAAAAATGAAGAGGGTGATTGCCGAACCTGAAGGAGCACCAGCAAAGTCCTTGAAAAACATGGTGGTGCCGGAGAAATCAAACAGCACCCCACTTATATTGGTTGTACAACCAGTGACACAAAACGTAGGACCGACTCCAGCAGACTGTACCCATACTTCACTGGCCACACCACTGGCCCCACCAAAGAGGACCTGCACTCCAGCAAAAAGTATGCCGATTTCAGTTGCCATAGCACCAACCTTACCATAGAAAAATCCCACTCCAGCAAAAAGTGCAGCAAGTCCACCGGCCGAAGACCTATCCCAACTGTAGAGACAGCCAATTCCTGTAGATTGGAACCCCATTACAGTTATTCCCAGTTTAAAAGACAATGCTTTCAATGTTGTTAGGGACTATGTGCATATATTCCCATTATGGGAAGATTATAGTGAAGACAAACACCATTTTCACATCTTCCTGTCCAACTTACGTGTAAGTGCTATTGTTCATGGTTATTATTTTCCTGTTTTCTGCTGATTGAACATATCAATGATTTACATTACATTGTTGTAAGTAGGCGAGGGTCAATCTGGATAGTCATGACGAGCAAAGCTTGCTTGTGCTTTTCAAGGAAGCATTGCAGCAGTATCGGTGTTACCTGAGGAAATTACACTTTGATGGCAAGTCTATAAACGAATTTCTGGTGAAGACTCATGTGCTAAATTTAGAAGACATTGAATGGAAAAACCTTGTTATGCACTAGTCTCGTTCCCAGGATGAGGTACTGTCTATGAAACCACATGACAATTTGAACTTCTACTTTTCCGCATGTGCCTTACGGATCTTTTCTCCAAGAAATCTGCTCGTAGAAGAATTCCAGTTTGAAAAGAATGATAGGATATTGCATATATGCTGCCCGCTGCTTTGCTCTTGTTAGTACCTGTTGTCCTGTATCACTGTACTTCCATACATACCTGGTTCATTATGTGACAATAGTATGCATGATAGCTTGCTTATCAATTGTTCGCTCCAAACTATCTGATCTGTATGAATGGTTACATTAGTGTAGAATATATCCAATGCCAATGGAATTTTTTAGCTCTGCATTGTTCTTGTAAGTTCTTGTTGTCCTTTATCAATGTAGTTATATTGACAGGTAGTTGTTCATGTACCATCACTCTGCAGCTTATTTTCCTCTGCCCTCCATTTTCTACACATCAGATCTATATTTACTCTTACCATAAGGTTGGATAACACCGATGGTACTGAAGAAGTTTAGCTCTGCATTGCTCTTGGTTGTACCTTTTGTCTGTATCGTTGTACTTACATTTAAAGCTACTTGGTTATGTAGCATCACTCTTCATCTTATCTTAAATATTCTCCATTTTTTCTTATATTATCACATCTATATTTACTCTTAACAAAATGTAGAATAAAGGCAATGCTTATGAAGAAGATTATGTGGTAAACTTCTTGAATTGCCCCCCCCCCTCCTCCATCAGCATGGACAAGGGCTTTATAGAGCCTGTCTTCACCAATAATGTAAGTTTGTCCTTCTCAAGCCTTCAAACTTTGTTGTATATATTTGGTTAGGCGTGACTACAACAGTTGTTTATTTTTGGTGTTTGCATCAAATTGCATGTTTAAAGTTTATTATGTAGTTCATAAACAAAAGTTTGTCCTTCTCAATTTAAGTTTTCAGTTGTACAACCAAGTTCCTTCTTCATACCATGTAAATTAAACTATACAGAGCAAGTGATCTTTTTTTGCACTGCATCTATGCTTCTGCTCTTGATCCGTAATCCAGTGCTGTGGTGAACCTACCCACTACAGCACAATGTCATATTCCGCAATGTCTTAACTATGAACAATGTCATATCATTCTACTATTATTTAAACCGCCTCTTTAATTGACAATGTGAAATGGGATAAATTGACAGCACACTAACAATTGATACTTATGAGTTCTTGATCTGTAATCCAGTGGTGTCGTGAAGCTGCCAACTCCTTCACAATGTCATTACCTGACATGTCTTGACCTGAACAATACCATATTGTGTTAATGCAATTTTAAACTATGTCACTTTATTCATTAGTAAGAAATGTGATGAATTGTTTAGCACTGATACATTTATGTGCAAAACCTGTCATCTGTCTGCTTGTTTATCTTTCAGAGTGAGGAGGATATAAGTGTTAAACAAGCGCAGTCTCATTAGCTTGCTCGGCTACTTGCACTGCAGCTCCCCAGCAGGGCTAACCTTTCTTGAACTCAATCGAAGTGCCGGTTTTGTATATTATTTTGTCGACGTGTTTATTTGCACTGGTGGCGATCTTTGATGCCCAATGTATGTAATATGTTGTCTGCTTGTGCTTTATTATCATAGTGGTGAACTTTGATGCCCAGTGAATGTAATATGTTGTAATTTCTTTATTGTATAGTCTAGGTTTTTTCTTATTCACGATGTTGCAGTTATTTTACTATATATATATCTTGTCTTCGCAGTAAACCGGCCAAACCGTAAAATTATGGTACATAATTGGGCCGTCATGCAATCACGATGTATGATCCTCATCATGGGCCCCGTCATATTGGTTCGTTAAAAGGACTAAATGTAAACTTGCCCACTAGTAGATTCAGGCCTTTAATAGGCCGAGTAAACCGCGGGCCCTCTTTTCGCAAGAAAACTCAATGGGCTTTTAGGAGGCTGAGAAGTAGGTTGGGCCTGAAACGTGCCGAACAGCTCACGGGCTGGTAGCAGCCCAAAATGGACCCTGGCCCATAATTGTGCCAATCAAATCACGGGCTTTTAACAGGCCAAAATTGTCACGGTCCTTGTTTGGCCCAATCAGATTATCGGTTGCGAGCAGGCCGGATGCAAACCGGGCCGTAGTTAGGCCCAACTATATAACGGGCTTTTAACAGGCCTAAATTAATATAGGGCCGAAATGTTAAACGGTCCCTTAATAGGCCAAAACTAATATGAGGCCGAATTACTAAATGCGCCTTTAGAAAGTGGGCCCAAAAGCATAGCGTCTAGTAGACACGCTGAATCTGATGTGGGCCATAATTTAGTCCAAAGCCTCTTAAACGGCCGGACCTGATCTGGGCCGTAATTTGGCCCAAAACGTGGTAGGCATTTGACGGGCCAGATATCATATGGGCCACTATTAGGCCCGAAACGTGGCAGGCCATTAATGGACCGGATCAAATATGGGCCGGCACTTGGCCCACAACATGGCAGCCAATTAATGGGCCAGCTTACTAGGGTCCTCAAAATCTTGTGGGTCTACGGCTAGGCCGGCCTATTAATGTCGATGAAATCTCGTGGGCCTTTAGCTGGGCCGGCCCATTATGGTCCGCAAAAATCTTGTGCGCCTTTACCTAGGCCGGCCCATTATGGCCCGCAAAAATCTTGTGGGCCTTTACCTGGGCCGGCCCAATATGGCCTGCAAAATCTCATGGGTCTTTAGTTGGGCCAGCCCATTATGGTCCACAAAATCTTGTGGGCCTTTAGCTGGGCCGGCCCATTATGGTCTGCAAAATCTTGTGGGCCTTTAGTTGGGTCGGCCCATTTAAACTTTATGGGCCACTTTTGGGCTGGTCCATGTGTCAACATATCATAGGCGCATCTCGCCCATTGGATGAGTGACACCTATGCCATCGCGGAGCTGGCACGTGTTTCCTCCAGGCAATGATGATTTTACACGTGGAAAATCCCCATTGGTTCGGGCCGTTAATGGGTTATCGGATCCAGAACCTGACCCGATAGCTTAACGGCGTTCCGTTATGGTGGATGCCACGTGTCGGTCACCCTTGACGAAAGCACTTCTGTGACGCGCAATTTATCATCATGGAAGTGGACACTTTCGTGATGATAATTTTGGTAATGTCATGGAACACTTCTACGACAGCACAGGTATGACTATCTTGATTCTGTCATAAAATCGTCATGGATGTACATGCATGACAGAAAACGCGACCTACTGTGACAAACACGTATCATCACGGAAGTGTATTTTTTTGTAGTGTTAGCACGTAATGGTAAAAATGTGGACTCGGCCCTACGCGCCCCCACTCGTTAGAGTTAACGGTCAAAATGTGGACTCCGCCCTACACGCCCCCACTCATCAGAGTTAACGGTCAAGCCATTGACCTGACGACAACGTCCGCTGTGACTAGTTCTGAGGGTTTCGGGCAAGGAGTGGGGAAAAGTGAGCAAAAGTTAAGAGCGTGGGGATGAATGAGTTGAACTAAGGAACCAGGGGCACAAAAAATCCCTTTAATTATCCCACTCCGTGAAGATGTCATACTCTCCTGATCTGCATGGCAGGTTGATAGTTATCTTAGTGTGTTCCAAGGGGCTTATTTGAGTAAGTAGAGATGTTGTCCTGCAGAGCATCTCCTGAGGAACACACCGACATGAATTTGATTATTAACGTCGCAGTATGTGAGAATTGGGTGTTCTCAAATAAATTTGTAAAAGGCCCTGGAGTATGACATATATGCTCCACCTGCGGGGAAGCCTTGCGACAGCCCAGTATCAGTCAAGAATTTGTGTGAAACTAGTCTTGCAGAAAACTTGTAGTTCAAGGCATAGTCCACTATTCAAGTTGTGATCTAGTGTAGCATAAAACTCTAAGTGGAAGTTCAGCTTCACAGTCTCCACTAAGCACCGGTATATAAACAATGTTTTGGAACTAAATGCTGAGATGTGCCAATGAGATTTGTGGGGGGTTGTTGGAATTCACTAGTAAGCCTTTGGCCCAAAGCCCAACTAAAATTCTGAAATTCTCTTAGCCCATTCATGCATAGCTAGTGAGTGGTGTGAGTGGGACTAAAGTTTGGTTCCACCCCAGAAGTTGAGTGAGACTTGCACCTCTTTATAAGGTGAGCTCTTCTACCACTTGTATGAGCATGAGAAGAAGAGACCTACATGTGTGTCGGTGTCAAAACCGGTAGATCTCGGGTAGGGGATCACGAACTGTGTGTTTTAGGACTGAAGGTAACATGAGACAGGGGACACGATGTTTACCCAGGTTCAGGCCCTCTTAATGGAGGTAATACCCTACTTCCTGCTTGATTGACTTTGATGAGTATAGGGATTACAAGAGTTGATCTACCTCGAGATCGTGATGGCTAAACCCTAGATGTCTAGCCTGTATGATGATTATGATTGCCCCTACGGACTAAAACCCTCTGGTTTATATAGGCACCAAAGGGGACTAGGGTTGTACAAAGTCAGTTTACAGAGAAAGGAAACTACACATCCGGACGCCAAGTTTGCCATCCACGCAAAGGAGAGTCTCATCCGGCTACAGGAGAAGGCCTTATGTCTTGTATCTTCCCGGCCCATCAGCCCGGCCCATGTCAAATAGGCTGGCTCTCCGAGGACTCCATAATCCAGGACTCCCTCAGTAGCCCCCGAACTTGCCATCAATGTCAAAGTTGTATCCGGCTTCGTGTCTTCGGCTTCGCAAGGCGGGTTCTCCATTGTATAGTTTGGCTTTTACATCAAATACCATAGCCTTCAGCTTCTATGCTGCCGTCGCCTCGGCCTCCACGTGTCAAATGAACACGAAGGGTCTAAGTATTTTTACAGGTAACCCCTTGACCACGTAGGGAAGGCGTCTATTTAAAAAGATTGAATCTCAGATGCCATTCCTCACCAGGCGAAAATCCTTAGAGCTTGCCATAGGAAACCATCCAAACATGGCTAGTCCAAAATATATAAGTGAAGATTGTGCTCTAAAACGATATAAGTGAAGCACTAGAGCAAACGACAAACTACTCCAAAAGATATAAGTGAAGACCAATGAGTAGTCGAATAATTATGTAATTATGTGAAGACTCTCTAACATTTAAGAATTTCAGATGTTAGGATATTATTCAAATAGCAAGCAAAACAAAATAAAATAAAATGACGCTCCAAGCAAAACACATATCATGTGGTGAATAAAAATATAGCTCCAAATAAAGTTACCGATGAACGAAGACGAAAGAGGGGATGCCTTCCAGGGCATCCCCAAGCTCAGGCTCTTGATTGTACTTGAATATTACCTTGGGTTGCCTTGGGCATCCCCAAGCTTAGGCTCTTGCCACTCCTTATTCCATAGTCCATCGAATCTTTACCCAAAACTTGAAAACTAGTAAGCTTCGTTAGTATAAGAAAATAAATCACCACTTTAAGGTACAGTTGAAAACTCATTCTAAATTCATATTAGTGTACTATCTACTGTATTCCAACTTCTCTATGGTTCACACCCTCCGATACTACTCATAGATTCATCAAAATAAGCAAACAACACATAGAAAACAGAAGCTGTAAAAAACAGAACAGTCTGTAGTACTCTGTAACTATCCAATACGTCTGTAACTCCAAAAATTCTGAAATAAACTGCTGGAAGTGAGGAATTTGTCTATTAATCTTCTTAAAAAAGAATCAACTTAAAAGCACTCTGCTGTAAAAAAATGACAGCTAATCTCATGAGCGCAAAGTTTCTGTTTTTTACAGAAAGATCGCATTAACTTTCACCCAAGTTTCCCAAAGGTTCTACTTGGCACATTATTGAAATAAAAACTATAAAAAATGATTACTACAGTAGCTTAATCATGTGGACACATAAAAAACAGTAGGGTAAATGTTGGGTTGTCTCCCAACAAGCGCTTTTCTTTAATGCCTTTTTAGCTAGGCATGATGATGACAATGATGCTCACATAAAAGATAAGAATTGAAACATAATGGGAGCATCATGAAGACTATGACAAACACATTTAAGCCTAACCCACTTCCTATGCATAGGGATTTTTCGAGCAAACAACTTATGGGAACAATAATCAACTAGCACAGGAAGGCAAGACAAGCATAACTTCAAAACTTTAAGAACATAGAAAGGAAATTTGATATAATTGCAATTCCTACAAGCATATATTTCTCCCTCATAATAATTTTAAGTAGCATCATGAAATAATTCGACAATATAACCATCACATAAAACATTCTTTTCATGATCTACAAGCATACAAATTTTATTACTCTCCACATAGGCAAATTTCTTCTCATCAATAGTAGTTGGAGCAAACTCAACAAAATAACTATCATGTGAGGCATAATCCAATTGAAAATTAAAATGATGTTAACAAGTTTCATGGTTATCATTAATCTTTACAGCATACATGTCATCACAATAATTATCATAGATAGGAAGCATGCTTTCATCCTACAAAATTTGCTCATCAAAACTTGGGGGAGAAAAAATAGAATCTTCATCAAACATAGCATCCACAAAGTTGTGGCTTTGCATATCATTAGCATCATGGATATTCAAAGTATTCATACTAACAACATTGCAATCATGCTCATCATCCAAAGGTCTAGTGCCAAACATTTTAATGCATTCTTCTTCTAGTACTTGGGCACAATTTTCCTTTCCATCATTTTCACGAAAGACATTAAAAAGATGAAGCATATGAGGCACCCTCAAGTCCATTTTTGTTGTAGTTTTATTTTATAAACTAAACTAGTGACAAAACAAGAAACTAAAAGATTCGATTGCAAGATCTAAAGATATACCTTCAAGCACTAACCTCCCTGGCAACGGCGCCAGAAAAGAGCTTAGTTGATAGGGTGTTAGTGCCGCTTTCCTAGCCTCCTCGGCAACGGCGCCAAAAAAGAGCTCGATGTATAATACACAACCTTCTTCTTGTAGACTTTGTTGGGCCTCCTAGTGCAGAGGTTTGTAGGACAGTAGCAAATTTCCCTCAAGTGGATGACCTAAGGTTTATCAATACGTGGGAGGCGTAGGATGAAGATGGTCTCTCTCAACAACCCTGCAACAAAATAACAAAGAGTCTCTTATTTTCCCAACACACCCAATACAATGGTGAATTGTATAGGTGCACTAGTTCGGCAAAGAGATGGTGATACAAGTGCAATATGGATGGTAGATATAGGTTTTGTAATCTGAAATTATAAAAAACAGCAAGGTAGCAAGCGATAAAAGTGAGCGTAAACGGTATTGAAATGGTAGGAAACAAGGCCTAGGGCTCATACCTTCACTAGTGCAAGTTCTCTCAACAATAATAACATAATTAGATCATATAACAATCCCCCAACATGCGACAAAGAGTCACTCCAAAGTCACTAATAGTGGAGAACAAATGGAGAGATTATTGTAGGGTACGAAACCACCTCAAAGTTATTTTTTCCGATCAATCCATTGGGCTATTCCTATAAGTGTCACAAATAGCCCTAGAGGTCGTAGTAAAATAACACCTTAAGACACAAATCAACCAAAGCCCTAATGTCACCTAGATACTCCAATGTCACCTCAAGTATCTGTGGGTATGATTATATGATATGCATCACACAATCTCAAATTCATATATTCAACCAACACAAAGAACTTCAAAGAGTGCCCCAATGTTTCTACCGGAAAGTCAAGACGAAAACGGGTGCCAACCCCTATGCATAAGTTCACAAGGTCACTGAACCCACAAGTTGATCACCAAAATATACATCTAGTAGATCAAATGATATCCCATTGTCACCACAGATAAGCACATGCAAGACATACATCAAGTGTTCTCAAATCCTTAAAGACTCAATCTGATAAGATAACTTCAAAGGGGAAACGAAATACATTACAAGAGAGTAGAGGGGGAGAAACATCATATGATCCAACTATAATGGCAAAGCTCGCGGTACATCAAGATCGTGCCGAATCAAGAACATGAGAGAGAGAGAGAACACATAGCTACTCGTACATACCCTCGGCCCCGAGGGTGAACTACTCCCTCCTCTTCATGGAGAGCGCCGGGATGATGAAGACGGCCGCCGGTGATGGATTCCCCCTCCGGCAGGGTGCCGGAACGGGCTCTCGAGAGGTTTTTGGTGGCTACAGAGGCTTGCGGCGGTGTAACTCCCGATCTATGTTATTTTCTGGGGGTTTCTGTATTTATAGGAGGTTTTGGCATCGAGAACAAGTTAGGGGGGCCCACGGGGTGTCCACAAGGCACAGGGGAACACCCTAGGGGGGGCGCCCTCCACCCTCATGGGCCCCACGGGACTCCTCCCCGATAACTTTTTGTTCTAGTATTTTTTATATTTTCCACAAAAAATCTCTGTTGATTTTCAGCGCATTCCGAGAACTTTTATTTCTGCACAAAAACAACACCACGATAGTTCTGCTGAAAACAGCGTCAGTCCGGGTTAGTTCTACTAAAATCATACCAACATCATGTAGAAATATTATAAACATGGCATCAATACATCAAAAATTATAGATACATTGGAAACGTATCATCATCCCCAAGCTTAATTCCTCCTCGTCCTCGAGTACGTAATTGATAAAAACAGAATTTTTGATGTGGAATGCTACCTAACATATTTATCAATGTAATATTCTCTAATGTGGCAAGAATATTCAGATCCATAAGATTCAAGACAAAAGTTTAATATTGACATAAAAATAATAATACTTCTATCATATTAACAAAGCAATCATGTCTTCTCAAATAACATGGCCAAAGAAAGTTATCCCTACAAAATCATATAGTCTGGTTATGCTGTATCTTCACCACACAAAGTATTTAATCATGCACAACCCCGGTTTCAGCCAAGCAATTGTTTCATACTTTAGTATTCTCAAACTTTTTCAATTTTCACGCAATACATGAGAGTGAGCCATGGATATAGCACTATAGGTGGAATAGAATGGTGGTTGTGGAGAAGACAAAAAGAAGAAGATAGTCTCACATTAACTAGGCATATCAACGGGCTATGGAGATGCCCATCAATAGATATCAATGTGAGTGAGTAGGGATTGACATGCAACGAATGCACTAGACCTATAAGTGTATGAAAGTTCAAAAATAAACTAAGTGGGTGTGCATGCAACTTGCTTGCTCATGAAGACCTAGGGCACTTTGAGGAAGCCCATCATTGGAATATACAAGCCAAGTTCTATAATGAAAAATTCCCACTAGTATATGAAAGTGACAACATAGGAGACTCTCTATCATGAAGATCATGGTGCTACTTTGAAGCACAAGTGTGGTAAAAGGATAGTAGCATTGCCCGTTCTCTCTTTTTCTCTCATTTTTTTTTATTTTTTTTTGGGCCTTCTCTTTTTTGACCTCTTTTTTTATTTTCTTATTTTTCGTCCGAAGTCGCATCCCGACTTGTGGGGGAATCATAGTCTCCATCATTCTTTCCTTACTGGGACAATGCTCTAATAATGAAGATCATCACACTTTTATTTACTTACAACTCGATACTTAGAACAAAATATGACTCCATATGAATGCCTCCGGCGGTGTACCGAGATGTGCAATGAATCAAGAGTGACATGTATGAAAGAATTATGAAAGGTGGCTTTGCCACAAATACGATGTCAACTACATGATCATGCAAAGCAATATGACAATGATGAAGCGTGTCATAATAAATGGAATGGTGGAAAGTTGCATGGCAATATATCTCGGAATGGCTATGGAAATGCCATAATAGGTAGGTATGGTGGCTATTTTGAGGAAGGTATATGGTGGGTGTATGGTACTGGCAAGAGTTGTGTGGTACAAGAGAGGCTAGCAATGGTGGAAGGGTGAAAGTGCGTATAATCCATGGACTCAACATTAGTCATAAAGAACTCACATACTTACTGCAAAAATCTACAAGTCATCCAAACAAAGTACTACACGCATGCTCCTAGGGGAAGGGTTGCTAGTAGTTAACCATCACGCAATCCCAACCTCCACTCATAAGGAAGACAATCAATAAATAAATCATGCTCCAACTTCATCACATAACGGTTCACCATACGTGCATGGTACGGGAATCACAAACTTTAACAGAAGTATCTCTCAAATTCAGAACTACTCTACTAGCATGACTCTAATATCACCATCCTCATATCTCAAAACAATCATAAAGAATCAAACTTCTCATAGTATTCAATGCCCTTTATATGAAAGTTTTTATTATATCCCTCTTGGATGCCTATCATATTAGGACTAAATTTATAATCCAAGCAAATTACCATGTTGTTTTAAGTCTCTCAAAATAATATAAGTGAAGCATGAGAGTTTAACAATTTCTACAAAATAAAACCACCACCGTGCTCTAAAAAGATATAAGTGAAGCACTAGAGTAAACAACAAACTACTCCAAAAGATATAAGTGAAGACCAATGAGTAGTCGAATAATTATGTAAGTATGTGAAGACTCTCTAACATTTAAGAATTTCAGATCTTGGGATATTATTCAAATAAAAAGAAAAAGAAAATAAAATAAAATGACGCTCCAAGCAAAACACATATCATGTGGTGAATAAAAATATAGCTCCAAGTAAAGTTACCGATGAATGAAGACGAAAGAGGGGATGCCTTCATGGGCATCCCCAGGCTTAGGCTCTTGGTTGTCTTGAATATTACCTTAGGGTGCCTTGGGCATCCCCAAGCTTAGGCTCTTGCCACTCCTTATTCCATAGTCCATCGAATCTTTACCCAAAACTTGAAAACATCACAACACAAAACTCAACAGAAAACTAGTAAGCTCCGTTAGTATAAGAAAATAAATCACCACTTTAAGGTATTGTTGCAAACTCATTCTAAATTCATATTGGTGTAATATCTACTATAGTACAACTTCTCTATGGTTCATACCGTTCGATAGTACTGATAGATTCATCAGAATAAGCAACCAACACATAGAAAACAGAATCTGTCAAAAACAGAACAGTCTGTAGTAATCTGTAACTCCAAAAATTGTAAAATAAATTGTTGGATGTGAGGAATTTGTCTATTAATCTTCTGCAAAAAGAATCAACTTAAAAGCACTCTTCTGTAAAAAAAATGACAGCTAATCTCATGAGCGCAAAGTTTCTGTTTTTACAGCAAGATCGCATTAACTTTCACCCAAGTTTCCCAAAGGTTCTACTTGGCACTTTATTGAAATAAAAGCTATAAGACATGATTACTACAGTAGCTCAATCATGTGCACACATAAAAATAGTAGGGTAAATGTTGGGTTGTCTCCCAACAAGCGCTTTTCTTTAATGCCTTTTTAGCTAGGCATCATGATGACAATGATGCTCACATAAAAGATAATAATTGAAACATAATGGGAGCATCATGAAGAATATGACAAACACATTTAAGCCTAACCCACTTCCTATGCATATGGATTTTGCGAGCACACAACTTATGGGAACAATAATCAACTAGCATAGGAAGGCAAAACAAGCATAACTTCAAAACTTTAAGCACATAGAGAGGAAACTTGATATTATTGCAATTCCTACAAGCATATATTCCTCCCTCATAATAATTTTCAGTAGCATCATGAATGAATTCGACAATATAACAATCACATAAAGCATTCTTTTCATGATCTACAAGCATAACAATTTTATTACTATCCACATAAGCAAATTTCTTCTCATCAATAGTAGTGGGAGCAAACTCAACAAAATAACTATCATGTGAGGCATAATCCAATTGAAAATTAAAATGATGATGACAAGTTTCATGGTTATCATTAATCTTTACAGGATACATGTCATCACAATAATCATCATAGATAGGAGGCATGCTTTCATCATAATAAATTTGCTCATCAAAACATGGGGGAGAAAAATATAATCTTCATCAAACATAGCATGCACAAGATTGTGCTTTTGCATATCATTAGCATCATGGATATTCAAAGTATTGATACTAAAAACATTGCAGTCATGCTCATCATCCAAAGAGCTAGTGCCAAACATTTTAATGCATTCTTCTTCTAGCACTTGGGCACAGTTTTCCTTTCCATCATTTTCACGAAAGACATTAAAAAGATGAAGCATATGAGGCACCCTCAATTCCTTTTTTGTAGTTTTATTTTATAAACTAAACTAGTGATAAAACAAGAACCTAACAGATTCGATTGCAAGATCTAAAGATATACCTTCAAGCACTAACCTCCCCGGCAACGGCGCCAGAAAAGAGCTTAGTTGACAGCGTGTTAGTGCCGCTTACCTACCCTCCCCGGCAATGGCGCCAGAAAAGAGCTTGATGTATACTACACAACCTTCTTCTTGTAGACTTTGTTGGGCCTCCAAGTGCAGAGGTTTGTAGGACAGTAGCAAATTTCCCTCAAGTGGATGACATAAGGTTTATCAAACCGTGGGAGGCGTAGGTTGAAGATGGTCTATCTCAAGCAACCCTGCAACCAAAGAACAAAGAGTCTCTTGTGTCCCCCAACACACCCAATACAACGGTAAATTGTATAGGTGCACTAGTTCGGCGAAGAGATGGTGATACAAGTGCAATATGGATAATAGATATGGGTATTTTTAATCTAAAATTATAAAAAATAGCAAGGTAGCAAGCAATAAAAGTGAGTGTAAATGGTATTGCAATGGTAGGAAACAAGGCCTAGGGCTCATACTTTCACTAGTGCAAGTTCTCTCAACAATAATAACATAATTAGATCATATAACAATCCCTTAACATGCAACAAAGAGTCACTACAAAGTCACTAATAGCGAAGAACAAACGAAGAGATTATTGTAGGGTATGAAACCGCCTCAAAGTTATTCTTTCCGATCAATCCATTGGGCTATTCCTATAAGTGTCACAAACAGCCCTAGAGTTCGTAGTAAAATAACACCTTAAGACACAAATCAACCAAAGCCCTAATGTCACCTAGATACTCCAATGTCACCTCAAGTATCCGTGGGTATGATTATACGATATGCATCACACAATCTCAGATTCATCTATTCAACCAACACAAAGAACTTCAAAGAGTGCCCCAAAGTTTCTACCAAAAAGTCAAGACGAAAACGTGTGCCAACCCCTATGCATAAGTTCACAAGGCCACTGAACCCGCAAGTTGATCACCAAAACATCGGCGCCGCTGACGCCGGCGCTTGGGCTGTTTCTTGGAGGGGTCATCCTCCGCTATTCCTTCGCCGTTCCCATCCTTTAGGATATCCACCATGTATATGTCGTATATAGAGGTGGCTTTCCAGTGCCCGGTGGGCGCTGGTTCTTGGTTGTCTCCGGCATCGTCGTCCATACCGTCGATGTCCTCAGAGTCGTAATCTAGCATGTCGGTTAGATCGTCGACAGTGGCTACCAAGTGGGTGGTGGGTGGGCTCTGGATTTCTTCGTCGTCCGCATCCCAATCGTCCTGGCCGCAGTCCGGCCAGGCCTCTGTTGATAACGAGAGGTACTTTAGCGAACTCAAGATGTCGCCAAAAGGTGAGTGTTGAAAGATGTCCGCCGCGGTGAACTCCATGATCGGCGCCCAATCGGATTCGACTGGAGGGGGCGCGGGAGGTCCGGAGTCCGGCAAGGAGTCCGGCACCTCGGAGTCACGAGCTTCATGGGGGACAAGATCGGTGTTTGGCTCTATCGCCGTAGAGGTTGCAGCCCCCGAGGTGGTGTCTAGCCATCCATCCTTGGTCTGCGCAGCCGGCTCCGAGTCGAAGATCGGAGCGGGTTCGAGTGCGGCCTCCGGGGTAGTGTCCGGCTGCAGAGCTAAATCATGCCCATCGTGACAGTACGGCACGCTCGGCTGTGGCTCGAATCCGTCGAGGATCAAGTCCCCGCGGATGTCAGCTGTGAAGTTCAAACTTCCAAATCTGACCTGATGGCCAGGGGCGTAGCCTTCGATCTGCTCCAGCTGGCCAAGCGAATTGGCCCACAGTGCGAAGCCGCCGAATACAAAGATCTGTCCGGGGAGGAAGGTCTCACCCTGGACTACATCGTTGTTGATGATCGAAGAAGCCATCGAGCCTATCGGTGACGACACAGAGGAACTCTCAATGAAAGCACCAATGTTGGTGTCAAAACCGGCGGATCTTGGGTAGGGGGTCCCGAACTGTGCGTCTAGGCGGATGGTAACAGGAGACGAGGGACACGATGTTTTTGCCCAGGTTCGGGCCCTCTTGATGGAGGTAAAACCCTACGTCCTGCTTGATTAATATTGATGATGTGGGTTACAAGAGTAGATCTACCACGAGATCAAGGAGGCTAAACCCTAGAAGCTAGCCTATGGTATGATTGTTTTTCGTCCTATGGACTAAAGCCATCCGGTTTATATAGACACCGGAGAGGGCTAGGGTTACACAGAGTCGGTTACAATGGTAGGAGATCTACATATCCGTATCGCCAAGCTTGCCTTCCACGCCAAGGAAAGTCCCATCCGGACACGGGACGAAGTCTTCAATCTTGTATCTTCATAGTCTTGGCGTCCGGCCGATGATGATAGTTCGGCTATCCGGACACCCCCTAGTCCGGAACTCCCTCAGTAGCCCCTAAACCAGGCTTCAATGATGACGAGTCCGGCGCGCATATTGTCTTCGGCATTGCAAGGCGGGTACCTCCTCCGAATAATTTATAGAAGATTGTGAACACCAGGATAGTGTCTGGCTCTGCAAAATAAATTCCACATACCACCGTAGAGAGAATAATATTCACACAAGTTCAATCTGCTGACGTATTCCGTGGCGTGACGTCACACCACAACCAAGCCTTTATTTGAAATGTTTTTATCGTACCACTTCAGCGCGTTTAGCGAAGCGGTTTCGTTGGCACGTCCTGTCGAAGCAGAGATCGTGTTCCCCTTATTCCGGGATTCCCATCAATACGGACGTGGGTAACCCAACCGCGCCATCAATCGCGACGCTTGGGGGATAAGCGAGTTTTACCAGGCCGGTGGGGACGCGTGTTTCTGTCCGCCCATATAAGGGGATAAAGATCCAACCCTTTTACCTGCGCCTTCTTCCTCCTTGGCTTATCCATCTCTGCGAACTGGAGATCTAGCGCCCAAGCCCGCACATCTCACCTCAACCTTCTCCAAATATGTCCAGAGCGGGAGGCAAGTGGATGGCCTCCTCCGTCACGGAGGGGCATATCCAGAAGCTGCGCAGCGCCGGATACTTGTCCAGCGACATCGCGCATCGGCTCCCCGAAGAGGGAGAGCTCATCCCCACCCCTAGGCCCCATGAGAGGGTAGTATCCCTTCCCCATTTCCTCCGCGGAATAGGCTTCCCACTTCATCCCTTTGTCCGGGGGCTCATGTTCTATTATGGCCTAGATTTGCATGATCTGGCCCCGAATTTTATTCTCAACATCTCGGCGTTTATCGTCGTGTGCGAGGCCTTCCTCTGCATCCAGCCCCACTTCGGCTTGTGCCTCAAGACCTTCAGTGTCAAGCCGAAGGTTGTGAAGGGCAGCCAAGCGGAGTGCGGAGGCGCCATGGTGGGCAGGATGTCCCACGTTACGTGGCTGGAGGGCACCTTTGTGGAAACCATCAAGGGGTGGTAATCGGGGTGGTTCTACATCACCGAGCCGCGGGATCCCGAATGGGAAGCGGCCCCCGAATTCAGGTCCGGCATCCCCACACGGCTCACCTCCTGGAAAGAGAGCGGCCGGATTTGGGGCGATTCGGAGGAGCTGACCGGACTCCAAGCCTGCGTCCAAAAGCTGGTGGACAAGAAGCTTAAGCTTGTCAACGTAGTCCAGGTCATGCTCATCCGCCAGATTCTCCCGTGCCAACGACGGGGCTTCAATATGTGGGAGTTCGATCCGACACAGCACCAGACTTTGAATGGGCTCTTCGACACTACGTACGAAGAGGTCTGGAAGGTGCTGTTCAAGGGCGCCGAGGCTCCCGCATCCGCTACCGAAGATCGCGGATTCAGCTCGCAGCGTCCAGCTGACGAGGTAAGTGATATTGTCCTTTACGGGACGCTTGTTATTCATAGTTTAACTCTATGCGGGATCTAAACTCCCTTTCCTTTGACAGGGCTGGCTGAAGAAGGCCGCACAGGCTATCTGTCCGGCCCCATTGCCAGAGGACCCAGCTAACGCCCGCCTAACGGGGCTGCTGGCTCCGGCACCCCACGTGGTGCCAGAGAAGAAGGCCAAGAAGAAGGCCACGGGGACTCGAAAGAGTTCCCGTTTTCAGGTGCTATCGGACGATGAATCCGAGGCCGACTCCTCCCACCAAGGCGAGGAGGAGAAGAAGAAAGCCTCCCCCCCAGCGGGGGGAGGGAAGAAAAGGAAGGCCTCCCCAACAAGGGAGGCCGAAGGGTCCAAGAGGGGAAAAACTCTTCCCCCGGACTATTCCGCCAACGCTAGTGATGACGACGAGGACTGGCCTCCAAGGGCCAAGCCCCTAGCGAGATCGTAAGTATCCAAACTCCCGAATAACTTCAAGGTTTTCGTTTTCCGTCACATTATGTCTTTCTAATGCCGCATACAACCCTGCAGTCCGCCTAAGGATGATCTCCCCACTTCGTCGAGCGGGTCCTTAAGGGCGTCGGATATGGATTCTCTTCCGACTGCCTCCACCAACCGTGATGCGGACGATGCCGAGGTGGGATCCCAGGAAGGGACCCACCAGGAGGAGAGGGCCCCGGAGGTGTCGCAGGACAACCTCCCGGACTTTGCACCGGACTCAGCCCCGGAACCCATAGTGGCTCCGGAGTCCGGCGGGCGACCCCTTCGGAAGAAGGGCAAGACCACGACGCCGGCTGCCTCCGTCCAACCGGAGGTGCCGGATAATTTGCTGGAGGCGCTCAACGGCGCCTCCATCAAAGAGGAACACCGCACTGTTATGAGTGTGGTGATTTAGAAGGTTCAGCTCGCCAAGAGCGGGCTGACCGAAGCCTGCAGCAGCCTTCTAACAGGCTTTGAGGTAAGAATTTCAATATATGTAAAATGGTATCACATAGACAGTAGCCCCTGATGCTCGGTTCGGTGTTCGGAAAGAAAAGCCGGACTAAGGATCTTTAGAAAGATAAACGCAGGAGTGATGAAAATATGTCAATATGGGGTTGCAGGCTGTGCTGCTGACCTCTGCCGCACTGACTGCGGAGGTCAAAACTTTGAAGGAAAACCTCGAGCGGCCCGAGAACGAGCTCGGCCATGCCAAGAAGCAGCTCGAGGAAAAAGAAGGTGGGTAATACCTTATGAAAATTGTACCTTACAGAAAAGGATTTGGTTGCAAGAAAAATGACAAGGATAACTGGGGTATTGCAGGGGCCACTAACGAGGTGGCGACCCTGAAGGAGGCGGTGGCCGCGGCCGAATGCAATGCGGCTGCGGAGCGCACCGAGCGAGAGAAACAGGAGGCGCAGGAGGCAGAGATACAGCAAGAGCTCCAGGATCTCATGAAGAAACATGAGAGCCTGGAGCGTGACTCGAAGACTCAAGAGTCTGAGCTTGCAACGGCTCTTGAGAGTGCCAAAGCCGCTAAGGCTGAAGCCTACAAGGCCCTCCAGGAGATAGAGGCGGTGAAGAAAATAGCAGCGGGTAAGGCATTTTTCATGCAAAGTAAGCATGTGAGTGTTAATTACCTGTTGCTTACCCGAATTCGGAGCTCTCCAGGGGCGATCTTCCCCGCAGCATGTCCGATGCTGCCGCATTCTACCAGGCCGAGGAGGGGAGCTCAACGGAGAAGGTCTTCTGGTCTCAGTATGCTGAGGCCGGACATCCGGTGCCCCTTAGCGACCAGCTGAAGCAGCTGGTCGAGCTCCACAAGGCGGCCGAACAGGCCATGAAGGGCCTCATAGTTCGGTTGTGGCCTAAGGAGGCTATGCCTGGGAGCTACTTCGGCCTGGTGCGGCGGTTGGTGGACGCGTGCCCGTGGGTTGAAGTTATCTAGCACTCCGCCTGTATCGAGGGTGCGCGTCGGGCCATTGCCCGCGCAAAGGTGCACTGGGGCAAGATGGATGCCCAGAAGCTTGTGACGGACCCCCCACCAGAGGGCAAGGAGCATCGCACGCCCGAGATGTATTATAGGAGTGTGCTGAAGGGCGCCCGCATTATTGCGGGTGAGTGCTCCAAAGATGTAATATTTGAGTAGACTCGCATTTTGTTATCCTGTGCGCTGAAATCTTGGTTCATATGCGCTAAGCAACGCTTGTTAATTTAAAATATTACCTTCTGTGCGGCTGTTTATCAAATCTGAGAGATGGCAAGTCGTCGGCTTCAGCCCCCATGCCACGAGTGCTGGGGTGTTCGGGATAAACTCGAGCGCTCTTGTTCCCATTTTTGGGTCCATCTAGGGAGGCGCTCAACACAACGAACAAGGCAACCGGACTTATAATGCTTGAACACTCTCACTTAGCCATAGAATTCTATAATTTTAAATTTCGGCGAAGCCCCTAGTTTTCGGAAGGCCGAATTTGGGGCGCTGTCCACGCCTTGACCGGACAGAATCCGGCTCCTCGCTCGAAGCGGCATAAGTCTTTAGGGACTCGCAAAGAACCTCCCGAACAGCGACCAGCTCTCGCCTCATCATGACGGTCAGTTTTAGCTTTCTCCACTGAGGCGTTAACCCAGCTCAAATTGGGGCGCAATCGCAGTGGTTCTCCCAGTGCTACCTTAGCCGATAAAACGGAATGTAAGGTACCAAAACATGGGAGCCGGGCAAACCCAACTATTGACCCAAGAACATGATTCGGAGCCGATGCATATAATGTTATAAGTTCGGGGTGCCGCACTTGTGAAAGTGTTCGGACTTATCACACCATAACGCGGGAAACATAAGCCCCTGGTGTATTTAGCCGTACCAAAACATGCGGATGCAACATGTCATGGATGAACATATGTGTAAGAAAGAAATGCAATTAGAAGCAAAAATGTGTTGCATTGCTTTATTCAAATAAAAACTGTTGCAAGTGCAGGACGATACAAGTGGTGCGGTAAGCAAGGGATGGGACTGTTTAACATGTCCCCCTCCAGGGGTAGGCTACGGAATAATGCATAAAACAGATTTAATGCTCATAATGGAGACCACCTGGATTTTCGTTGTAGCCTTTCTCCTTCCCTGGCTGTTGTATCGTGGGTTCGGCATGTCTGCTGCCGGACAGGGCCTCTGACGAATGGAGTCATGTGGGTAAAAAATAAAAGGAAAAGAAACGACACACTTAAGAGCCCCTGGTGCGATTGAGCCGCAGTCTGGGCTTATCGTGGTCAAGCCCCTTGCCCCATGCCCATGGTATCTTCAGAGCGTAATGGAGTACGCGAAGGGTCTGTCTTAATGTTGTACAGGGGCTGGGGTTGGGGCCGCACTGCTACGCGTGCTCGGAACGCGCCAAGTGGTCATGTTGTAGGTTACACCGGGCACGCTTAGCTGTGTCCGGCCGCTTAGCAGCCGGACTCGAGAATTGCCTTAAAAGGCTGCTTTGTACTTCTGCCGTGAGAGCCGCTGTATGTTCCTCCGTTCGGAGGGAGCGTTCAGTGTTTCTGTTGACCGTGATGACTCCTCTAGGGCCTGGCATCTTGAGCTTGAGGTATGCATAGTGCGGCACCGCGTTGAACTTTGCAAACGCGGTACGTCCGAGCAAGGCATGATAGCCGCTGCGGAACGGGACTATGTCGAAGATTAACTCCTCGCTTCGGAAGTTATCCGGGGATTCGAAGACCACTTCCAGTGTAACTGAGCCTGTACAATTGGCCTCTACACCTGGTATGACGCCTTTAAAGGTCGTCTTGGTAGGTTTAATCCTTGAGGGGTCTATGCCCATTTTGCGCACCGTGTCCTGATAAAGCAGGTTTAGGCTGCTACCGCCGTCCATCAGGACTCTGGTGAGATAAAATCCATCGACGATTGGGTCTAGAACCAATGCAGCGAACCCACCATGGCGAATGCTGGTGGGGTGGTCCCTTCGGTCAAAGATGATCGGGCAAGAGGACCATGGATTGAACTTCGAGGCAACTGGCTCCATCGCGTATACATCCCTGAGTGGACGCTTCCGCTCCCTTTTGGGTATGTACGTGGCATATATCATGTTCACCGTCCGCACCTGTGGGGGGAAACCCTTCTGTCCTCTATTGTTCAGCGGCCGGGTCTCTTCCTCGTCGTCGCTATGTAGCCCCTTGTCGCTGTTTTCGGCAATTAACTTGCCTGCCTGCTTGAACACCCAACAGTCCCTATTGGTGTGGTTAGCTGGCTTTTCAGGGGTGCCATGTATCTGGCACAAGCGGTCGAGAATTCGGTCCAAATTGGACGGACCCTGAGTTGTTCTTTTGAATGGCTTTTTCCGTTGACCGGGTTTAGAGCCTCTGAATCCGGCATTGACTGCCGTATCCTCACTATTATCGCCGTTAATGCGGCATTTGTTTTTGTAGCGATGCGACCTGCCACTATGGTCCTTGATATCCAGACTGCTAGAATTTTTGTTGAGGTTGTTGCTGCGTGCTAGCCAGCTGTCCTCACCCGCACAGAAGCGGGTCATGAGTGATGTAAGGGCTGCCATGGATTTCGGCTTTTCCTGTCCTAGGTGCCGGGCAAGCCACTCGTCGTGGATGTTGTGCTTGAAGGCCGCGAGGGCCTCGGCATCCGGACAGTCGACAATTTGGTTTTTCTTGGTTAAGAACCGTGTCCAGAATTGTCTGGCCGATTCGTCTGGCTGCTGAATTATGTGGCTTAGGTCATCTGCATCTGGTGGTCGCACGTACGTGCCTTGGAAGTTATCGAGGAATGCGGCTTCCAGGTCCTCCCAACTCTCGATTGACTCTGGTGGCAAGCTGTTAAGCCAGTGCCGGGCTGGTCCTTTAAGTTTGAGTGGGAGATATTTGATGGCGTGGAGATCGTCTCCACGGGCCATGTGGATGTGGAGGAGGTAGTCCTCGATCCAGACCGTGGGGTCTGTTGTGCCATCATAGGATTCAATATTGACGGGTTTAAACCCTTCTGGGATGTGATGATCCATTACCTCATCTGTGAAGCACAGTGGGTGTGCGGCGCCTCTGTACTGGGCAATATCGCGACGGAGCTCAAAAGAGCTTTGTTTGTTGTGTTCGGCCCGACCGGACTTACTATGTCCGGGGTGACGGTGATCGTCACGTATCGTGGGGCGCCCACGTGATCCATAGATCGATCTTGATTGTCTTGCCTTATCCTCCAATATGTCGTGCAGGTCCGGAGTGTTCCCCTGTGGCCTTGTGCTTTTCGAGCGATGCCGGGGTACGGGTCTAGTGAAGGGCCTTGAGGCCTCTCTGTCGCGACCACGGGGTGGTCGATCAGCCGTATTGTCTCCTGGTGAAGCGGGATCATATGCCTCCACCTCTAATCGGGGGAGCAGCTTACGTTTGGGGTAGCTTTTGGAGGGGCGTTCGAGTTCATGCTCTTCGGCCACGAGGACTTCGGTCCATCTGTCGGCTAGCAGATCTTGATCAGCTCTAAGCTGCTGCTGCTTTTTCTTGAGGCTGTTTGCCATGGCCATAAGCCTGCGTTTGAAACGCTCCTGTTCGACGGGATCCTCAGGTACGACGAATTCGTCGTCGTCGAGGCTTGCCTCGTCTCCGGAGGGAGGCATATAGTCCTCTACCTCTTCTTCGGCCGCTCTCTCATGAGGGCTGGCGTCCCCCTCCTCCTGTGCTGGATCTTACTGGAGTGGGTTGTCTTCGGCGCTATCCGGTGTATTATTGTCTCCGGTGCCGGAATCCTCATTCTTGCCATGGCGGGATTTAGAGCGGCGCCGCTGACGCCGGCGCTTGGGCTGTTTCTTGGAGGGGTCATCCTCCGCTATTCCTTCGCCGTTCCCATCCTTTGGGATATCCACCATGTATATGTCGTATGAAGAGGTGGCTTTCCAGTGCCCGGTGGGCGCTGGTTCTTGGTCGTCTCCGGCATCGTCGTCCATACCGTCGATGTCCTCAGAGTCATAATCTAGCATGTCGGTTAGATCGTCGACAGTGGCTACCAAGTGGGTGGTGGGTGGGCTCTGGATTTCTTCGTCGTCCGCATCCCAACCGTCCTGGCCGCAGTCCGGCCAGGCCTCTCCTGATAACGAGAGGTACTTTAGCGAACTCAAGATGTCGCCAAAATGTGAGTGTTGAAAGATGTCCGCCGCGGTGAACTCCATGATCGGCGCCCAATCGGATTCGACTGGAGGGGGCGCGGGAGGTCCGGAGTCCGGCACCTCGGAGTCACGAGCTTCATGGGGGACAAGATCGGTGTTCGGCTCTATCGCCATAGAGGTTGCAGCCCCCGAGGTGGTGTCTAGCCATCCATCCTTGGTCTGTGCAGCCGGCTCCGAGTCGAAGATCGGAGCGGGTTTGAGTGCGGCCTCCGGGGTACTGTCCGGCTGCAGAGCTAAATCATGCCCATCGTGACAGTACGGCACGCTCGGCTGTGGCTCGAATCCGTCGAGGATCAAGTCCCCGCGGATGTCAGCTGTGAAGTTCAAACTTCCAAATCTGACCTGATGGCCAGGGGCGTAGCCTTCGATCTGCTCCAGCTGGCCAAGCGAATTGGCCCACAGTGCGAAGCCGCCGAATACAAAGATCTGTCCGGGGAGGAAGGTCTCACCCTGGACTGCATCATTGTTGATGATCGAAGAAGCCATCGAGCCTATCGGTGACGACACAGAGGAACTCTCAATGAAAGCACCAATGTCGGTGTCAAAACCGGCGGATCTCGGGTAGGGGGTCCCGAACTGTGCGTCTAGGCGGATGGTAACAGGAGACGAGGGACACGATGTTTTTACCCAGGTTCGGGCCCTCTTGATGGAGGTAAAACCCTACGTCCTGCTTGATTAATATTGATGATGTGGGTTACAAGAGTAGATCTACCACGAGATCAAGGAGGCTAAAACCTAGAAGCTAGCCTATGGTATGATTGTTTTTCGTCCTATGGACTAAAACCATCCGGTTTATATAGACACCGGAGAGGGCTAGGGTTACACAGAGTCGGTTACAATGGTAGGAGATCTACATATCTGTATCGCCAAGCTTGCCTTCCACGCCAAGGAAAGTCCCATCCGGACACGGGACGAAGTCTTCAATCTTGTATCTTCATAGTCTTGGAGTCCGGCCGATGATGATAGTTCAGCTATCCGGACACCCCCTAGTCCGGAACTCCCTCAATGATACTGCGAGGCCCTCTCCTTCATCAAAGAGGTATAATGTTTTAACACGCGCTGAGTGGATAGATCGGACAATGACGTTTCCAGCTATGCCATATCGTAAGAGGAGCGTACGCCAGCTGTATCTGGAGACCTGGCCGGCCATGCACAGGCTAATCCAGCCCCAGACCCTACCACAAGGACTAAGGTTGATGCGGAGGGAATGATGGATTGTCATCTCCCAAAGGATTCAGATAATGTATCCGTCACCAACTCCGAAGCGGAGAGTGTGATGAATCATCATCGGCGGGGAGCGGCTATGCGCGACCCAAATTTCACTGAAGAGGCATTCAACGCCTTCAGCTCAGCGCATGCATAAATTCGAGCTACTCGGGGTGGACTTGCTCGAGCTACTCACCAGCTTTCAAAGGATATGCAGGTAAGAACTTTTGTGCAGATTTAATAATCATATGCCAGTAGCCCCCAAGTCTTGAAGCAGTTGCCCAATTGATTTAAGGGTCGTTACGTCATCAGGTACTCATGGAGAATAATAACACATTATCCAAGGAGCTAGAAGAATGCCGAACTAAGCTAACTGTTGCCACCCCCGAACTGGAAAATTTAAAGAAATCCAAGATGGCACCTGATGGTAAGCACCACAGTAGCCCGGAAATAAATTTCGTGCCTACAACGATTTTTGCTTAAATATGCATCATTTTGTTGGTAGGGTCACCATATCAGCTGGAGGAGAGGCTAAGGGCTGATCAAGCGGACAAACAACAAGCCGAAGGACAAACAACAAGCCGAATGGAGTTGAGTTTGTCTCATACGCTTCGTCTCTTTAATATCTTTCGTGAGTTTGATGGAAAGGAAAATTGTGCTCAAGTGCTAGAATAACAATGCATTAGAATGTTTGGTACTGGAGCTTTGTATGATGAGCATGATTGCAATGTTGTTAGTATGAATTCCTTGAATATCCATGATGCTAATGATATGCAAAGCCACAAGCTTGGGGAAGCTATGTTTGATGAATATGATATTTTTTGTCCCCCAAGTTTTGATGAGAAAATTTATTTTGATGATAGCATGCCTCCTACTTATGATGATTATATTGATGAAAGTGGGTTTGGAAGAGTGTCAACTTTAGGTAGTATTGATCCCACTATTTTGTAGGATATTGAATCTTATTGTGATGAATATGAATGTGGATTTGGAAGAGTGTCAACTTTATTTAGTGATGATTCCACTATTTCGGAAGAGGTTCCAATTGATTATGAGAACAAAGTTGCTATCTATGATGATTATTGTGATGGCTTTTATGCTATTAGGAATAATGATAACCATGAAACTTGTCATCATGATTTTAGGTTTCAATTGGATTATGCCTCACATGATAATTATTTTGTTGAGTTTGCTCCCACTACTATTCATGAGAAGAATTTTGCTTATGTGGAGAGTAGTAAATTTTCTATGCTAGTAGATCATGAAAAGAATGCTTTAGGTGCTGGTTATATTGTTGAATTCATTCATGATGCTACTGAAAATTATTATGAGGGAGGAACATATGCTTGTAGGAGTTGCAATAATATCAAGCTTCCTCTCTATGTGTTAAAATTCTTGAAGCTATGCTTGTTTTATCTTCCTATGCTAGTTGATTATTGTTCCCATAAGTTGTTTGCTCACAAAATCCCTATGCATAGGAAGTGGGTTAGACTTAAAGGTGCTAGTCATATGCTTCATGATGCTCCCGTTATGTTTCAATTCTTATCTTTTATGTCAGCATCATTGCCATCATCATGCCTAGCTAGAAAGGCATTAAAGAAAAGCGCTTGTTGGGAGACAACCCAATATTTATCCTTACTGTTTTTGTGTGTCCACATGATTATGCTACTATATTAATCATGTTTTATAGCTTTTGTTTCAATAAAGTGCCAAGTAGAACCTTTGGGAAGACTTGGGTGAAGTTTATATGATCTTGCTGTAGAAAACAGAAACTTTTGCGCTCACGAGAATGGCTGCCATTTTTTACTGGAGAGTGCTTTTAGGTTGATTATTTTTGCAGATGATTAATAGACACATTACTCAGGTCCAGCAATTTATTTCAGAATTGTTTGAGTTCTAGAAGTATACGTTTGATACAGATTGCTACAGATTGTTCTATTTTTGACAGATTCTGTTTTCACCCTGTTCAAGAATTCATCTGATTAACCAGTTAACTTGCCCATTAATCCCTACTCGTAGGATTACCGAGTAGCCTATAAACCAATAAATCGTCCGATTAATTGATTAAATGGCCGATTAACTTGCCGATTAGCCGATTAATCCCCTACTCACCAGCAAACCGAGCAGCTACCAGTTAATGATTTCCTCAACAATGGTTTTCATTGTGTTGTTTGCTTACTTCAACACATCTATGGCTAGTAAATTAGTTTATAAACCATAAGGAAGTTTTAATACAGTAGATATTACACCACTATGAATTTAGAATGAGTTTATTACAGTACCTAAGTGGTGGTTTTATTTTCTTATACTAACGGAGCTTACGAGTTTTGTGTTTAGTTTTGTGTGGTTGAAGTTTTCAAGTTTTGGGTAAAGATTCAATGGACTATGGAATAAGGAGTGGAAAGAGCCTAATCTTGGGGATGCCCAAGGCACACCAAGGTAATATTGAAGTACAACCAAGAGCCTAAGCTTGGGGATGCCCCGGAAGGCATCCCCTCTTTCGTCTTCGTTCATCGGTAACTTTACTTGGAGCTATATTTTTATTCACCACATGATATGTGTTTTGCTTGGAGCGTCATTTTCTTTTGTTAGTATTTTCTTTCTGTTACTTAGATTAATGTTTTGCATCTTTAGTGTCAATAAAAAGTCAAGGATAGCCTTTGCCATGCTTATTTTGCTAGTATACATGTTGCTGTTTGAAAACAGAAAGTCTACCGCTGTTGCAAAAATTCCCTAGAAAAGTCAGAGAATGGTATAACGTTGAATCTTTTTGCATATTAAGCTCTGATAAATTTATTACAGTGGGAATTTTAGTTCATAATTTTTGGAGTCAGGGAAGTATTGTTACTCTTGCATTCTTTACAGACTGTACTGTTTTGGCAGATTGCTGTTATGGTTGCATTGTTTGCATATGTTTGCTTGTTTAATGATTCTATTTGAGGATAGGAGTATTAAATATGCAGAGGCATTTAGTATGCAATGTTGAATAATAATTTAAGTGATTTATTACAGTAGAAAATGATAATGTTTTGCATTGGTTTATACTAACCTATCTCACGAGTTCTTGTTGAGTTTGTTGTGAATGAAGCTTTTGATAAAAAGAGAAACCGTGATATAAAAGGAATTAAGGAGACACAAAATCTCAATATTGGGGATGCTCAAGGCACCCCAAGATAATATTCCAAGAAGTCTCAAGCATCTAAGCTTGGGGATGCCCCGGTAGGCATCCCACCTTTCTTCTTCAACAACTATCGGTTAGTATCGGTTGAGCCTAAGTTTTTGCTTCTTCACATGAGTTGTGCTATCCTTGCAATGTCATTTTGTTTTGCTTTGCTTGATGCTTGAATACAATACCAAGATCTGAAATTCTTTAATGAGAGAGAGTCTTCACATAGTTGCATAATTATTTAGCTACTCATTGATCTTCACTTATATCTTTTTGGAGTAGCTTTTCATTTACTCGTGTGCTTCACTTATATCCTATGAGTAAATTGTTGAATGAGTTGATTGTCATAAATCTGAAATTATATATGCCTCATTTGCTTATCCCATGGGGAGTAATGACTTCACATCTAAGAAGTAGAGGTTGTAAATTTATTGACGGTTAGCAAGCATTGTATTAGTCATTTGAACAATTCATGAAAGAATATTGAAGGAAGGGAGATTTCACATATAAATATATTATCATAGACATCTTTTATAATTGTGAGCACTCATTATGTATGACATGCTAAAGAGTTGATGTTGGACAAGGAACACGACGTAATGGGTTATGTTTTCTCGCATCTCAGTTAAAGTATATTGTCATGGATCATTCAAACATGCTGAGCTTGCCTTTCCCCCTCATGCTAGCCAAAAATTCCTAGCACCAAGTAGAGATACTACTTGTGCTTCCAAATATCCTTGAACCCAGTTTTTGCCATGAGTGTCCACCATACCTACCTATATGCGGTATTTACCTGCTGTTCCAAGTAAATTTGCATGTGCCAAACTCTAAACCTTCAAATTATAATCTGTTTTATATGCCCGAATTGCTCATGTAGCAACTAGGGGCTGTCGGTGTCTTCCATGCTATGTGGGTTATTCTCAAGAGAAGTGGACTCCGCTCCTCATTCACGAGAAAGTGGCGGTAACCGGGATACCCAGTCCCATGATCCAAAAAGATCAAAATCAAATCAAAATAATTGCAAACAAAACTCCCCCAGGTTTGATGTTAGTTGGAGGCACTCGTTGTTTCGAGCAAGCCATGGATTGATGCTTGTTGGTGGTTGGGGGAGTATAAACTTTTACCATTCTGCGTGGGAACCGCCTATAATGTATGTAGTATGGAAGATATTGGGAACTCTTGGTTGTTATGTTGACAATGAGATTATACCTCTCAAAATTATTTATCTCTATTTCAAAATTGAGCTCTGGCACCTCTGCAAATCCCTGCTTCCCTCTGCGAAGGGCATATCATTTACTTTATGTCTTTTACTTTATGCAAGAGTCGAGGTGGTCTTCACCTTTCCCTTTTTCATTTTATCCTTGGGCAAGCACTTTGTGGTGGGGTGATCCTTATATATATATATATATATATATATATATATATATATATATATATATATATATA